>NC_135550.1:7053100-7073100 GCF_964340395.1 Glandiceps talaboti | reverse complement strand
AATAGAAATGATGACCTGATTTAGCTGAGAAACCAACAAAATGTACAGTCCTATCAAATTGTCATGATTTGACAATTTATACCGCTGATATTTAGGAAGCTAAGACCCGTTTATTTCAGACTTCGGTTGTAGAGTCATGAATCCTTACATCTCCAGATCTGTCACTCATTATAGTTGCCAGGATTATATGAAATATTGATAGGCAGACATACTTGAATTTCAAAGATTTAACTTTGCTATCAGCAAGTCAGTAGTTGAAAGACATTGGTTGGAGTTTTTTTTCATTGTTTCTTTAGTGTGGAACATTTCTTAGGGAAAGTGTTGGCCAGGTGACTCTGTTCCAAGTAATAGGTTCCGAACCTCTGTTCTTAATTAGAAAGGGAAAATTAGCAACGAAGGGATAGAATAGTGTTGAAATAGCTTTGTTTTGTCAATTGCTCAACAACCCGCCCTTTGTTCTTTTCATTTCTTTTACTTTAATGACATCATTCACAGGAGTAGTAATTATTTCTTATTTTCTTTCTTCCTGTACGGTAATTAAATTACCAAAGACAGACTATGTTATGTAAATGCCAGACAAATCTCATTACTGGAAGTACATTGTGGCATGGAGCCAGTTGGGAAAAAAAGCAAGGCAACATAACGTCCAGGCCAGCCAGCCAGCCAGCAAGCCAGCCAGCACACAAACCCTAACCCTAAAAATCCCACCCCCTATCACCCTCTTTCGTGTTTAATCAACACTGCAAAGTAAGCTAAGAAAACAAGTGACCCTTTTAGGAGACTTTGGAGATTTGTAAAGGGCAACTTTGGAGGGCAGTGGTAAAAATAACAAAGCATAACAAACATGAAAAAAGGAATTTAAAGTTAAAGTAGTTGATGGTTGTTTAAGTATTGTGTGTGTTTTAAGAGTATGTCAGCCAGGTTTGGTTTCACTAACTTGTACAAGGGTAAGAGAAAGAACTGTAGAGAGAACACACTGGAAGGTTACAATACTTGGATAACTAATTGAATCTCAAATAGCAGTAATTGCAGCACCTTTGTCATGCTAATGTAAGCAGCTATCTAACTCAGCTTAATAACATCCCCACTCCATGCCCACAAAGGGTATGGATGTGGAATCCAAAGCTGTCGTGTCACTACACTCTCTCTGGTTGGCTTCAGAAAAGGTATCACTTGATGACCATTGTGGTATCAATTGTCCCCTCAATGTCATAACACTATACCAGCTTGTTTTTAGTCCTATAATAAATGCCCCCACCAACCAACACACACCATGTGGATGTCCTCACCGTCATTCATGTCCTCAATTTACTAGTCCAGATTATAAACATAGGAGCCAAGCACTAGGTACAACACATCTAATATTACAGTCAAATATGTTGGGCTTTATTCATGTGGCTGTGCTGGCAACCTTATCTGATGCTATGTCTCATTTTGTACATGGTAAAATGAAAACAGAGAGCAACCCGAGCTGAAAAAATGTTGTATGACAGCATTGTTCTGATAGTAATGTACCCATGTCTGACTTGTAAATCCATTACACCGGGGAGTTTGTACAAAAATACTGTATGATTCTTATTTGTCCAATGTTAATCATGACGAGTGACTTGGGAGTCCGAGTATAAAACAGAGCAGGTAAAGGTATGTCAAAATCCTACTTTGTGGTGCCGGCTACATAACAACAATAATCTGATTTCAGAAGTCCGCTATTACACTACTACAGATATTAGTTTTGAGGAGTTTTTTTTCCCCTGATTGGTTTTTTCTTATCTTCACGTCCTCTGTCACGTCTGATGTTTCAGCATATGCATGAAGATTGCCACGCTCTGATGATGTATGGAAAGAGGATAGATCTATGTATAATATGTATCATTCAGTTTTAAAAAGCACAGTGCGATACCACTAACTTCATCTGCTGATTTTAATGCTTTCCCGATCTCAGTTTTCGTACAGTCATGAAAATAACTGTCTATTCATGAATGTATTGAAGGAGTAGGTCTTGTGTATACTTGGGTCCGAGGCATAATATGATACCGTGTCAACATGGTTCGCCTATTTTCAAGTCGTTGTATGTTTATGTTTCCTACTATATTTACCTGCCTAGAAATAACTGTTTTAGCACAGTAAGTGTAAAAACCACCCCCACAAAATCAATGTCGCTTTCACAGTGTGATATCCTGTAAACTTAGTAGAACTTGTCATTCAACAGGTGGGTGGTAAAAATTACAACAGACCGAAATCTGTGTATGGTAATAGTATATGTGTTTGACCATAGATGTTGGCGAGAAATCGGTTTGACTATGTATGAGGAGTTCAAATAGAATTTAGATATCCACAGTACCTGACTATTTTATTTACACTTTAAAACTTAACACGTCTACCACCTATTACACTACTTAGAATTTAGATTGCATTGCATGCAGTGCTTATGACAATACAGTATATATACAGGCTTACTGGTGATGTTTTAGGAGATTCACATAAGAAGTTAATTCATGAATACACAGATGATAATTAGACTTTGTTTATCAACAGTGATAGGTTATATGCAAACATTTTAATTCACACAGGCAGCATACATAGCCACACAGGTACACACACACATACACGCACGCACACACACACACACACACACACACACACACACACACACACACACACACACACACACACAAAAGCGTGTGCGCGCCAACAAACAAACAAACATACAAAACATGTTTGATAAATACAGTAGCTTGTTGATGACAATGTTCAACATGTTGCAGTTAGTAGTAATACTGCAGTTTGGAGAGTTTTAATATAAGCAATTCATTGAACAGTATACATACCAAAATCACAATATATAATGAGTTCACCCAAGTTGAACACATGGGATGGTGAGATTAAAACAGTTGTAAGTATGCTTAATAAAACCACTTGAAGTGATCAAAGTAAAAACTGATTGAAATGAAAATGTAAGAGTTCAAAATGAAGGAATCGTATTAGTATTAGTCTTATTTCAGTAGTGTATGTTTACTGAGCTCTGTATCATTATTGCTGTATGAATCACTGTCTCGCTATCAATATCAAGTCCTTAGTCACATGTAGAGGATAAGAAAGTGTGATCTGTGCAGTTGAATGTTCATTGTAATGAGGTCAAATCGTAATTATGTTCTCCTTTGCGTGGAAGTGTGACGAATCTTTTCATGTCAATTATGTAAGATTACAGCAGGTGTCGCCATAGTAGCCCACTCACCCATTGCCAACTCATCTTTTTTTTTTTACCTCACAGTGATTGATATCTTTTTTTTTTCCGACATTCAAGTCTCTTGAGAGAACAGAATTGTGCGATCTGACTCAGAATGATCAGTGTGACTGTCAGTGTATTGTCCGAGCGGCACAATACGCCGGGACTCGGCAGGAAGGCTACATTGATGTCCAGTCAATTACGTCCAGGTACCCCCGAAATCAGTTTGATTGGCACTGCGTGTCAAGGGGTTAATTTTGTTTTGTCATCACAAGTGTAAGGGGGTCAGTGTAAGAGAATTCCGATGAATCGTTCTGATCCCCCAGTCATTGTCAGTCCCTTTGATTCATCTCTAATTAGCAAAGGAATAAGTCTAGCATGACATGATTGAAATTGCCCGGCTATTATTAGCATTTCTATACTTTTTTCTTCAGTTTTGAAATAAGTGAATTGTAGTAATCTCATCTCTGTAAGAATGCATTGTTTAGCATAACAATGCAAGTGGTTGGGTTTATACATGCTAATGAGACTTGCATTGTTCCGGCCTTTGTGCTAGATGCCTATGATTATGTGATTGTTACAGCTGTGAAAGTTTTCCATTGATGAGCATTGACTCAGCTCATACTACTTGTCTTTCATGCTTGTCCATTCAATGCCGGCATACACAATAACTTCAAAGCTTTGCTATAATTATAACCAATTGCAATGGTATGTGACAAGCAGCTATAAACAAGGGTTTGAGTGACTGAAATAAGACAATTCTCAATCATCTTGTAAATAAATATATATATGTAGACATCTATATATATATATATTCATGGAATGTTGGTCAAAGATGAACGCTGAGGCCGCCCCTGTCATTAACTGTCCCATGAAAATGACATGGGTAATTGCATTTTGGGGGTTGCATGGCTGCCCCCAGGGCCTAAAGTATCCACTCGAGGATGGTGTTTAGCAGGGAAAGAATTTGAAGAGGGTGTCGAATGTCTTGTAGTACAGAACTGAGAGCAGCGCACTTCTTAACGGTTGTTTGCACCTCACTGGATAGCTATTCTATGCATTTGTATGAATCACTGGTATGATGCTTATATGCACCTGTAGTTGTAAGCTTTGCTTGTGAATGTAGCTCAGTGTGAGAGCATTTCTATAAAAAAAATGAGAAAATGGGGAAATGGAAAAAAGTTGTATGCACCTGCCCTTGCCTAAGGTGTTTGATGAGGGCAGAGTACTGTAAGGTGTAGCCATCACTGGAATTGAGTGTGACAGGGAAGCTAGTAATCAAGCAGAGAACAAAGTGACAGCAATCAAGCAGTACTTCTTTTCACTGTGTACTTCTTTCAGAGCTAATGAAAGAAAGTTTACAGCGATCAATACCAATTGGATCTCATTGAAATTGAAGCTCCTCCTCCATCTACCAGTTGAAATATTGCAGGCACAAAGCATTGCAGCATCTAATCCCCGGGTACAATGCCAAGACATCCCTTTTATCAATGTATAGCAATCTGAGTACAATGTGAAGACATCCCCTCTCTTCAGTGTCCACCAATCTCAGTTCTTCCTTTCATTGAGCGTATGTTCTTAAAGATTTGTACAGATTTGGCAGACAACTGGATGTGACCAGAAAAAAAAAAAAAAGGAATCACTAAGATCTTTTGGAGTGTACAAGGCTGTGTGCAATTAGACAATTTGTTGTAAATCAAGTATGGGAATAGTAGACATGCCAGTACATAAGGTCGTCAGTAACTATGTGTCATCAGTGAACAATGCTACAACTGTACACCTATCATTAACTCTTTCAACTCTCCCATGAGAACATGTATGTAGTATCCACAATTCAAACAGCACTCTTTTCACTCACTTTATAGATTCTAACATTCATCTTTAACATCACAATCAGTGTGTTCCAAGGAAAATTCCTTCCTTCCCCTCAACCACTGGTTTACATTCTAGTTAGAATTTGACCCATCATCTAGTCTTTCAGATATGCTATTTGTAAGTTCTTAGTTGTATGTGGTTTTGTAAACACCAATTCATTCACGGTTATAGTTTTTAACTCAGTTCATTCAAATTGAGCAACAGAATTAATTTGTTGAAACAATTTTCCTCCCTCCTTCCCTAACCCCCCCCCCCCCCCCCCCCAGCAAGTTAAACGCCGACCCCATCATCAACTCTTTCTACATGAACGTGTACTTCAAATGACAATTATACATGATGATGACTATTAAAGTGTTTAACATTCGGTTCATTCACATCACCACAATCACTGTGTTGAAGAAAGACATCCCCCCCCCCCTTCCCCCCCCCCAACATTTGGTCCCCATGAATTTGGTTTCAAGCTATCCCTCAACATCAACTCTTTCAAACTGTCATGTGACTGAAAGTATACTGTTATGACTAATAGTGTTGCACACTTGCTACAACTTTAGTATTTCCACTCTTTCCACAGTTAGTGATGCTACCATTTGTCATTTGAGTGAATCATTTGTCATGGAGTGAATGACTTGCACTAGAAAGAATTAACTGGAGCATCATGCGTCCCTCTATCGTAGAACTGTGATTGACAGTATAAACTGTATTATATGAAGTAACCTTGTCTATGTGTACAAACGGTGACAATAAATGAGTGCACAATTCAAAATTATAAATACTAAATACAATGGTGTAAATTTTGTGGGTGGATAGAGCCTTTATGTCTTGGTACTGTCCACCGTTAATTCAAAATTATGGCAGGTCATAACGTGTGCTGTCTGCAATGTCTTTGTATGCGCAGTTATCTTAGTAGTTGTATTGTGTGAGTTACATGTATAATGACAGGCTTGTGTGTTGGCCTTACGGGGCTAAACATGTGTTCTCTGTAAGCCTGTATCAAGTTATCAGAACACTGGCACCTACAACTCTGGCTTTTTCTCTTCTTTTTCAATCAGGCTCATCCAATTTTTATGATAATCTCTTCAGCGAAATTCAGAACAGAAAATTCATCTAATCAGTTCAACTTAATTTCTCTCTCTCTCTCTTTCTTTTTTTTTTTTGCATAGGGAAAGTATTAAAGTAGTTAAATTGAGAAGAACAATTATTGATTATAGTGATGGAAAGAAATTTGATTGTGGTTGTTAAATTGATGTCGTTATAATCACTAGATTGTAATGTGTTTTGTAATTAATAACCTCTTCTGTTGATTAATTCCCATGCACTGGGAACACAGCATGTAAGCCTGTCTCACTCCGTCCTGCTAGCTCAGGTGAACAATATGTCTCTCACGGCCAGACCTTCATAAAAAATTTATATGTATCTATATCGATGTGAAGAAGTAGCCATTGTGAGTAATTACCGTGATTATGGATAGTAATGAGAGATGATTAAAATATGCAGAGCTTTTGTAACATTGGTAGTGACTCCCAAGCTGATGCCGAAACTCTTTTGTATGGCCTGATTGGCAGCCTGGGGACACAGGGTGCTGAGAACATGACAGTACTCATATTTCTCATAACCACCAATAAAATGGAGCTCATAAAACTTGCTCCATTTGTTAATAGAATCATAAAGGTTGTCGTACAGCTGGTGCCGGGTTTGGATAGTGGCGACCATATTTCACAGTACCATTTGTGCTGAGTGAGAAAAGTATTGACAATTAATTAGAGAAAATATCAATATTGAGGCTAATGTAGTTATTTTGTGACAGTGTTGAAGTTAAATGGATAACAGTGGTTATATTATTTCAGTGATTTGAACTTGAACTTACCATGATCAGATACTAACTTGTGCATTCAAGTTTGCTTATATTGTTGGTCTAAAATGTGAAATTATTAAGTTAACTTGACCTCTATAAATTCAGTTATTTTTGTAGGAACTCAGATATTGACCTGTCAGCAGCGATTCTATAAATTCAGATATTTTGTAGGAACTCAGATATTGACAAGTTAATATGAATTCTAGAAATTTTAGTTATCCTGTAGCAACTGAGATATTGACCTGTTAATATAAATTCTATAAATTCAGTTATTTTTGTAGAAACTCTGATATTGACCTGAATTCTATCAATTAATTACTTTTGTAGGAACTCGGATATTACCAGTTAATATGAATTCTAGAATTTTTTGTTATTTTCATATAGCAACTGAGATATTGACCAGTTAATATGAATTCTTTAAATTCAGTTATTTTTGTAAGAACTCAGATATTGATCTGTCAACATTGAATCTATTTCAGTTATTTTTACGTGTTCACTTTTTTGGTATTAATCTGTGTAAGAGTTAATGAGATGGCTCCGTTGAGATTCACATTTCAATTCATTCTTTTTCACTAAATCTAGACCGAATGCATGATTCTAAATCAGCAAACATGTCTTTGCCCACTACTCCATTGGGAACTTTCAAAAATTGATGAATATTGTCTTTACCTGTGGAAACTTGATACTATAGGCGTATGGTATTTGTAAAGTTCACTTGCATGTTCTCTCATGTTTTTTTTTTAATGACATTAAATCTGAGATGTCTTGATCTTTTTTCATCCTAGGGCCAGCCAGAATATCAATATCAATATCTCAAGTTTAAATAATAAGTAAAGTCAAGCTGCAACATCTTTAAGAGTCAGAAATCGGAAGGAGAAAAAAAAAGGAAATAGCCTTTTGAGTAGGATAACTGGGTATCTGTTGCCCTCTGTATCATGTGATTGTAGTAAATCTGACAATGATGAGACAGCTTTTCAAGGAAGAATAGTAAAGGGTTAAGCTCTTTGACCTTAGGTCAAGTTAAATATCCCCGGGACAAGTTCTGTTCCCGCTGCATTTGTAAGTGGCTGTGTTGCCATTAACAGGTGTACACAGCTCTTTGACTAAGAACTTTGGTGACTGCAGGTAACACTACTTATAGAAGATCATACGTGCACTCGTTGAAATCGGTTGATAAAAAACACAGAAGATGGTTGTAGGCTTTTGAACAAGTTACATTTCCTGCAGTATTTCATTCCACAAGTTAATAGTATGAACTGAGTCAGCGTATTATCTGATCTTAAAAGAGACTAAATAATAGCGATTTAAAGATTGATGACTTTCGGAGGATATACATTTTAAGTTGCTCTCCCTGATACGTATTTTCAGGGATAATAAAGCGATGATAAAAATGGCGAGAATTTTTAACTACTAGTATATCGATTGTATTACTACAGTAGTCTCCTATGCAGGAAATCACTCTTAAAGAGTACACATAACTATTACATGATTTCGCTTAAGTCTGCCTCTGAGAAAAGAAAATGGAAATGGCAATGTGATGTTTAATTTGACTACATGACAACTTTTCAGTGCTGAATTTTAACAGTGAATTACATGGCTTGAGTTTCTGTGTAGTTTATAAAAATTGCATCCCCCTCCCCCTCCCCCTCCCCCTCCATCTCCCCCTCCTTAAATATATACCTATAGATACAATGTACCATTAACTTTGTAGATGGAAGTGCAAAACTTTTTTTCATTGGTAGTCCCTAGTGGGCTACCAATTACAGAGAGTGGTAGCCCAAGGATGGGTGACCAATAGTCCTATATTCCTGAACTGAAAACAGAGTTCCTCTATTGGAAATATGTGTGTTTTTAAAAATATGTTTATGTCAGTAAATGTTCTATTCTTTAAATAATTGCATAAACAGTGAAAGCCTGAATGGGCTACTAGCTGCAACTTATGGTAGACCCACGACAAGAATTGGTAGTCTGTGGACACAGAACTATACTGTTAATTTCTAGCCCTGGAAATAGAAGTTTTACTGTTCAACCAATCCCTTGTTAGATAGTCGTAATATATTTGAGTTAGCTGTCAGACTTGTCCACTTGCGACCTTTAACTAACATCAATAATACAGACAACTTCAAGGATGTATGTGTGTGTGGGGGGAAGACTACTGAATATTACATACAAAAAGTGCTTGAAGTTGTAGTAAAATTTATGAGTTATTTGTGTGAATTCTTAACTTTGTAACATCCCCATGCTCAAGAAATACTTACTTCATTTGTGTGTTTTGGGGGGTTTTTTTGCCATGAAAATTTGACATTTGAAAGAAAATTGTGTTTTATATCTTGAATGACATTTTTTTTCATTTTTAAGAAAACAAAACTTTGTTGAAATTACAGAGAAAACAGAAATGTATTTACTGTGATTATTCATCATGAGTTATTTGAAAATTGTCTTCGTAATAATTGGATGGTACGTGATTGATACACTTGGTACTGTTCTGCTGCCCTCAGCCATTGTGTTGCTAACCACTCCTACCGACGGCAGATAGAAACAAAAATGACCGAGTGTTCAGCAAAATAGAAAGATCAATATCATTGTAATGGTAATATGTAGGATAACGTGGTACCACTTTTCATATCATTCTTCAAAAATAACTGTAATTCAAATAAATAATAATTCAAATATGGTTTTATTTACACAAGAAGCCCCATGATTAGATGTCACCCAAAAATCACCCCACCCCCACCCCATCACACCCTTCCCAACTCCCACCCCCCTCCCCCTCCCCCACTCACACATTGGTACATGCAAATCTAACTTTAAATAATCTTTGTCTCTCAATGAGCAATATGAAATAAAAGGAAGAGAGAAATATGAGGTGAAGAGAGAGAGAGAGAAAGTCTTTGTAAACGTATGATAAACTGGTACCAAGAAATGAAATAATCCTCTTTCATCTCTGTGTTACACGCTCTTTTGTCATGCAAATGAGGGTCCTTAATCAGGCCAAGAATTGCATTATACTTTGTGAGAATGATAAAAACTAACTGATCCTCAATATTTTCCATATTGTCAAAAACAGGTCACATCTTAGAACAATATTGACAACATGAGGTTGTAAATAAAGCAATGGTTCACAGCTGACTATTTGTAAATTTTGTATACTGTATCCATTTTTCCATAAGTTTGTTGTTGACTGGCAGAGAGGAGGGAAATAGATGTGAAGATATGAAGGGGGGGGGGGGGATAGCTATAACATCCCATCAAATTCTTTGTGTCTTCTGAAACTTTATCTATATGAGAGAAGAGGGCATCATAGCAATTATTCAACCAATATTGTGTAGTCAGTCATAAACAGTTAATTAGTAAAACAGAGAATGACAGTTATGCAATATGCAGCAAATATGTAGAGATAGAGAGAAGGGATTAGTGATGAATGGAAAAAAAAAACTTTCATCTTGTTACAATTCAACTTTTTTGTATAGCAACTATTTCTCACAAATAGTGTGTATTGTTCAACCAGTGCCAATTACCCCTTCTGCATAGCATACCTAACGTCTCAACTTACAATACAGAAATCATTGCAGAAAGAATCTCAGACGGCCAGTGTTGAAAACAATAACAAGCTTAGAGAATCTTTAACATGACATATGGTCAAACAAAGCATGAAGGGCTAAAGATTTCCCACTGTCACCGTGACAACAGATCCAGGTAAACAGTGAAAGCTAGAATGACTGAAGTTAAGGTATTTTGTTGGTAATTTGCAAAAGGGGGGGGGGGGGGGGGTTAGACCCAAACACATGATTGCATTCCTCAAAACAGTAATATGCAAGAATGTGTGAATAGATGACTAGGATATTGTCTTATCAGATTAAGTATTGAGCATATTAGAGAACTGTTAAGAAGATTTCTGGTTCACCATATATGCTACTTAGGAGGATCCTGACCATTGATGGAAAGTTATTTTCAACTTTGACGGAATTGTGTACAATGTTGTTGATCCTAAAATAACCTCTAAGTAGAAAAGAAATCATACAACAAACACCGTGTTGCTACTGTTCCATGTATGCAAACACATTCCTTAAAAAACAAAAGCATTAGAATTGGGTGCATAGCTGTGTGCAGGTAAACACATAGATTATGAAAAACTGTTCAAAAGTTTGAATGCCTGCAAACAAACTACTCCCGTAGATTTCATGATGTCTCGCTGGGACTTTGTCCATGGATGGGAAAGTTTTATTTGATGAGAATCGTGTTAAAACAAACACCCCCCTTGGCATCTCTCAGAATTTAAAACAAAGTGAAGGTCAATACCAGGCATGGAGAGCTTCTGTGTATGAATTAGTATCACTTTGTCTCCAAACTGAAAGTGAAGTTCAAGTATAAACCTAATTGGCAGCCATTGTGAAGTTCCCTTTTAATTATACCGTCACGGTTCTTGAGTTCTCAAAGCGCTAGGAGATCTATGAGAATTGATAAGTTAGACATTACTTTGAATGTTTCATATTAAATACAAACATATAAATGAGTTATTGGAAGAAAAATAGCTGTAAGTACAAGTCTGACTTGTATATTAACCTGTTTGTTGAGAGGTGTTGCCGTCTCTTATTTTCAATCATGTTACACAGATTGAGTATGTATCATGCATGATGTGCTATGCCCCGATGAACAGAAACTACACACATATGTAGTATCTACCCTATCATTTTATTTCTCGGTTATTGCACTTGTTGCACATCTATCCTCGCACAGAAATATTTTGTGTACAAAATTTCTTGATCAAAGTTATTAATAATACATGCAGTACATAATTTGTAAGAGTTTTGTTTGTTGACAGTGTTTTTTGCCAAGGCGTGGGAACCCTGGTAAACAGACAGGGGTAAATTTGGTAAAACTTGACATAGTTGCCATACATTGTAATATAATTGTGGTGGGGATGGAACCCTGGTAAAATGACTGGGGAACTGAGATAGATTTTACCTACTTACCACACTTAACAAAATCCCTGGTTGATGTAGCGTTCTGACTGTTTTTTCAGGAACTGCTATCTTAAAGTAGAACTCAATAAAAAAATAAAGTATATAAAACTGAATATAAAAATAGTCTTGTCTTCTGGAGCAATGACTCACGTTTCCAAGCTGTGTGCTACAGATATTATATGTCATGTGTATGTCTTCGTTACATGTAAAATATACTAATCTTCTGTTTCTAGCAGTAAACTGCCACTCAATACTGAAAAACAAAATGTCATTCTTAATATTTCAATTTAGCATTTGATTTTTCATGTCTTTGCCAACTGAGACTGTGATGTGTAGAAGCTTTAGTGAATTCGCCAGACAGTTGAGCAAGAATCACCACTTCCGGTGCAATGTGGCATGAAAACTATCATTTGTTAATCGGAGTGTCCAGATTTACACATCTCCCTTTCAGTACCACCGCTGGTATTCTGGAATCGCTACAAAAAGCACTGACGTTGAAAAGTTGTGTTTTCCTCACCAATAGTTTATAACATTTTGTTTTTATCCCCCTATATGATTGCAGGCAACCCAATAAACTGAGAATTGTGTGGACCAGAAGAGGAAGACGGAAAGCCACAGAGGTATAGTTCCCAATCAAACTTTTATCATCGTAAATCATTAATCCACAATTTGTTTGATTTAGTTATAGGTGTTGAGATCTACAGGGAGATGTTCTCATTTTACAGACGCCATAGCAGCTTGGTTATTTTTAAAAAAAAGACTAAATTCAGGTGTATACGTTGATATAGCAATGTCAGGCAATAAATACCTGTACTGTTGACCGTTTTATTTCATTGGTAATCAGCTGTATTGATTTGATTGTGTTGTTGGTTGATTTTGAACAGAGACTGCAATTCTGTTACTCTTAGTTTTCCCAAAGGAATTTAAATTTAGAAAAAGAGATGTGTGTATTAAGAAAAGCACTGCATGGTATTTGGCTATGAAGATAAATAATATTTGAGAAGAATAACATGTCAAGTGCTGAATGGTCAGTTTGCATCCACTTCAGATAAAATATCCAAATGTGGAGTTTGGTAAAAAAAAAAACGAAGAAGAAAAATGAGGTGTGACACACGCACAGTAGAAATGGTGAGAAATACAGATGTCAATCTGAAAGAGAGTATTGAAAATTCAATTCTTAAAATGTTTGACATGAAATTTGTAAGACTTAACTTTGATCTGTTTTCATCCACAGCTGCAAAGCTGGGTGCCCGATATACAGCATCCCTATAAAGGTCACATTGTGTGGAGTGTACCTGAAAATGTGGAGGTCAATGTCACCTTATTCAAGGTAAGAAAGAATTTATCTAACTGTTGACAACATTTGTGAAATTTAGAGGTATGTCAAAATAAAAACAAAACAATGGAAATTGGGAGACAAAATGAGAAAGAGATGAAAAATTAATGAGTTCTTGTGGCACAAACATGAATTTCGGATTTGTACGTTTCTATTTGAAAGATTATCTTAATACCATGTAAGCGTATATCCTTGATTTTTTTGGCAGGAAAATCGTCCAGAGGCTGAATTTGAAGATAAAGATTGGATTTTTGTTGTTGAGGATGTAAGTGAGAATTTGTTTGGAATGGTCAAAATTAGGAAAGATAAGCAATAAACAACTATGGCATTTATAACTAAGTGAAGTTTAAAAAAGTTGTTTTGTTAGTAGGATACTCATCGGAGACACTTAGAAAAGTGGACCGTGATTGGTCTTTTAACAAGTTGTTCATTGGTGTTAGACAATGTATGACCGTGTCAACTTTTGTAATCTTGTTAGTGATTGGCTGTTCAACAGCTCAACAGGTGTTAGATTGTATGAAGCAATCAGGGGGAGGGTAGATAAGCAAGGGCATTTTCAAGATCTCGTGCTTGACAGGCATGTACACACGCACACACATGCACACGCACACATGCATATGACCCTATTAAATGGAGAAGAAAAATAAATTGAGAACGATTTTGTGCATATGTCCTGTTTACAACTATAACCACATACTAAATGTATGTCAGTTATTTGCTAAACTTCACAAGTTTTGTTTTATGTTTGTATGAAATCGTTTTCAAGAGTAGCAAATCAGTAAATTTCCTAACCATAGTTTTCCCAATTTGCTATATAACATAGTAAGTGTAGATTGCTGAACAACCACGTCTTTGTACAAAAATCTAACAACAACAAAAATTTGATTTATACAGTTGAGACTTTTGAAGGTCACACAGAATGTGTCACAAAGTGTCTTCATCATCTGAATTTTGAGTGGAAGCCTACTTTCCATTCAGCCATATGATATGAATGATTACAACCTGACATTATAATACCAGTATTTCTTATCTTGCTCTGAGATGGAAGAAAACATGACTTTGCCAAATCTAAAGATGACATTGCTATGAGAGTAATATGCTGTTTTCTTATTTTCATTGTGTTTATTTATTCATTTCCTGGGTTCAATTGCGCCATAATTCTCTAATTTCTTTTTTGGGGTGGGGGGATGTGATTGTTTCCTGCTAGGTATCCAAACACGGCAAGAAGAAGCTTTGTGAACAGCACATCAACATGAAGCAATATGCCAGCGTCCTTCCTTCACAAACAAACATCAAAATTCCTCTCAAACCTTTGACAAAGAAGTGTGTTGCTGCAGCTCTTAGTGTGACCATATCATGTGTCTTACTGAGAGAGGGATTTGCTACGTAAGTTGCTGTCCACAGGGCTGAATCAGTTCTCCCACTAATCCCCCGTTGCACAGCCTGTCATTGCTGATAAATCATAAATGAGAACATGTACAATATTTGTCTTGCTACAACTCTTCTAACTTACAGTCTACGCTTTCTTAGCTGTACGTAAATCGGAATTGAATGCATATATAAATGTGTAGTTATACACTATGTATACAGTCTGTCTGTCTGTCTGTCTGTCTGTCGGTTGATTTTGCTATGTTGAAAATATCATCTTTGTAACTGTATTCTTTGGAAACGAACATTTGACAAAATTCCAAATGAAATATTAGCAAAATGACTGGATTATGTATACATTTTTTTGTTTAGGTTATCACAAAGACTTTGTTTTTGTACGGCAGAAAGCGTTCTGAAGCATTGCTCATTTTGTAACTTTGTAATAATTTTCCTAAATCCAATTTTCCAACAAAGTAATGGGGGAGTGACATATTTTTGGCCAGAGGCAAACATTTTGTCAACTGAAAATTTAGTCAGTATTCCTCCAATGTAATGTAGGTATTAGTCAATTACTATTGCATACAGACATCTAGGCCAAGGCTAATCCCATGTAAATTACAATGCAGAGACATTTCCTCGTAGAAATGGGCTTCGGTGCGTTTGTCTCCTTCATGTATCCAAGTGATGAGTTCTCAAGAAATAATGATGTGAGGGAAACTATAATGCTCAGCTGAGAGGAGCACACATATCTAGACTCAAAAGTGAGATGATAACTGTACTTGGTTTCCATAGAAACGGGTTTCCTCAAAGCGTTCACATAACAAGGAACATATGCTGGATATTTTTTTAAAAATTTAATTTAGAGAGAAATAGTTAACGGAAAATGACATTGAAAATGAAATCCTCCTCTATCCACATATTTAGATGCAGAAATGAGATGATAATTGTACTTGGTTTCCATAGAAACAAGTTTTCCTCATGGCAGTACCATAGCAAGAAACATATGTTGTTGTTTTTTGAAATTTTGAAAGGGATGTAAAAAGTTGAGAAAATTGTGTGTTTATAGTCAGATAAGAAATGTTGTGACCTCAAGACATTTTGAATGACACAGAACAAAATTTTCTCTATTGAACAAAAAGAGAAGAAGAGAAAACCAAATACTTGAAGGAAGTATGATGCGTTTGCCTTGAATGAGAACATCTTATGTGTACATGAATAGTTAAAGGCGCTGATTAGAGCTGAGAGAGATACTGCAGGGCATCACATAACAGAGGGGGCACCCCATCATTTGGATGTATATGAAGTGTGTTCCCGTCTGTGTTGAATTTTTTTTTTTTTGAAAAATAATTTTTAGGAATGATTGAATCATTGTGGTAAAGAGTTTGGAGTTGACTGAAATTTGGTAGGAAGTATTGCAAAATGAGAAATGAACACATCTGAAATGTATTTGTTGTACATAAATGAAGCGACATACTAGTTCCTACCGAAGATAATATTCAAATTGAAATTGACAAAGTAGATAATTTCGCCATTTTAACCCCGAATTTATATTCCTATATAATATTTTCGTGTAAATAAGCGATGTTTTATTATCACATTTTTTCTCTCTCTCAGTGATGATGATATGCAAAGTTTAGCTAGTATTATGAGCTTTCAACAAGACATTGGAAATTTAGATGATTTCGAAGACGAGGACGAGGGAGAACTGGACCGACAAAACACGTCAGCCAAAATATCGGAATTAGCCAATCAGTATAATTTACTGGGTCAAGATGACAACGTTGGCAGTAATCCGTTCGAAGAAGACGTCAACGAGACTGACCCAAGTAAGAGATCTTGACAGTTGTGCTTTTTGTGACGTTATTTATTGTGATGTCTAACCTGGTACATTAGTGGAATGTTTTATTGTCCTCCCACCAAGCAGAAATATAATCTCAATATGTTAGATTAAGCCTGTTGGAGAACAGAAATTGGAATTCAGAGAGAGAGATATATATATACCAGTTCACAAATTGGATTGTGTGACTGTCAAGGCTTAGTGGGGAAAGTAGGACAATGTACTGCAACTGACTAAATTGACAGGAAGGGATGTGGAACTCTTACTCATAGCAGTTAGTAGCTAACTAAAAGCCCTGCTCTTTTACCAGATTGTGTTTGAAATTATACATTTCTCCCTCCTAATGAACCAACAAAAGGAATTGATCTGGTAAATTAGGAAATTGATGGTGTCCTATTGTTTTATTGAGTAATGTCATAAGGGTATTTTGATGGCCCATTTAGTTCATGACATCGTATGAAAAGGATTGACTGACTAGAGTGCTGCCATTTTTTTTTGACCACTAGGTGCCCTGTTCCAAAAGTGTAGCGTGACGCCAACCCAGCAGACAACTCCTACCACAAGTAGAAAAAGACCGGTCAGAAAGAATCCATTCGATGAAGACAGTGGTGGTGATCATCATACAGCGGTGGCTAGTAGTAACCCATTTGATGAGGAGACATCAAGCACTAACCCCTTTGATGGTGATGCTTATAATCCATTTGAAGAGGCTGAAGAGACAGCTGGTCAAAGTTCAGTCTCAAACAATCCATTTACTGAAGAAGAGCAGGATGAGTTGGACGAGTAAGTCCTTTTGTTGTCGCCTTTGTCACGACTTTCAAATGGTACATACCGCTGACACAGACACAACAAAACAACACTGTCAAGTTTATATAGTTAGTTTGTGTGTCTTTTGATAGACCACAAGTCGCCAAGATTATACACACATAATAAGAAATAAAACGTCTTTGCATTTACACCAACAGCCATCTGGCAGTCACTTGTCTTACTTAGAGACAGGTGTTGTTGATTTGGACGAAAACAGTGATTTACACATATTGTTTCTGCTATGTCTCAACATCTCCTTCTGTTTAGAATATATCCCAATCATAATTTCTGTGAATGATGTAAAACTGTCTTTCATTAGCCTGACACAGTGCACACTCTTAAATTTCCAAGCTTTCTTCCTCCCAGATTTCTAAATTTCCAAGCTTCTTCTCCCAGATTTCTAAATTTCCAAGCTTCTTCTCCCATATTTCTAAATTTTCAAACTTTGTTCCTCCCAAGTTTCTAAATTTCCATACTCTGTTCCTCCCAAGTTTCTAAATTTCCAAACTTTGTTCCTTCCAAGTTTCTAAATTTCCAAACTTGGTTTCTCCCAAGTTTCTAAATTTCCAAACTTGGTTTCTCCCAAGTTTCTAAATTTCCAAACTTGGTTTCTCCCAAGTTTCTAAATTTCCATACTCTGTTCCTCCCAAGTTTCTAAATTTCCAAACTTTGTTCCTCGCAAGTTTCTAAATTTCCAAACTTTTGCCTCTCCATTTATATCATGACATTACTGTATATTGTGAAAATACTGGTATACATTTCCTCAGTATAGTGACATCACAAGGAATTAACTGAAAGGGTAAACAGGTGTCTTTACTTTCCAAATCTCATACTTTCCTCACGTTGACTCTGGTGCCATTCCTTGTAGTAGGTGTACATTTAGAGTTCGCAATGGTGTGATATCTGAATGTTAAAACACAGACCTTATGGCACTAGCAAGGTAATCCAGGTGGTTTCCATATCCTGACAAGTAACCACCTTGGAACGGCGTTCTTACTTGCCTTGACCAACTCCTTGATTCCAGTCATTTCTAGCATTTCCTTTCAAGCTTTTTAGTACTTGACATTTCAAAGTGATCGGGTTACCAGCCAAACTTTTTGCCAACATCCTGGATCAATAAGACTGAAAAACAGTGGTGAATTAGTTTGTGTACATTTACAACACTTGCCTGGAATCTCAATGTAGATAGCAAGTAACAATAAAACAGTAAACAAATCTGAAGATCACACATCAAACCCTACAGTAAAAGTACACATAGATGAAATTTAGTGATAAAAACATAAACAGTCGCACATCAAACCCATACAGAAAAGGTACACATAGATGAAATTTCCTGATAAAACGTAAACAAAAACTATTATCACACATCAAACCACACAGGAAAAGTACACATAAATGGAATTTGTGGAGAGACCACTTCAGGCAAGTAATAAACATGATTTGAATTTAAAAGTGAAGCACATTTGCAGTTGACACTACATGCTATTCACATAGGAGTTAGTGAACAGGAATCAACTTCCTGCCCTTTGATTTTTGTCTTGTGGGAAATAACATCAAGGAGAGTAGTCAAAGTTTGATTCATTGTTGTGATATGGACGTCTCTGAAAAATCACACAGATGCCTACGTACCTGAAATATTGATGCTGTGTGCGTCCTACCCACAAGTATATCCTCTTGAGAGAGTCTAGCCAGGCTCATAAAGGTGTGAAGTCTGTTTATGAACTCACAGACATCGGATAGGCAAAGTCCTTGATATCAGATGAGGTAGAGTCGAATATCTCGCTAGACAAAATACCAAAGACTTCAAAATTGAATTTTTTTACTGAATGATGTATGCTTGATTGATTGGCAGAGATAACCCGTTCTATGAAGGAAATGCAGAGGAAAAGATGGGGAAAAGAAGAGCACCGGAGCAGCGTCCATTGGTCCAGGCAGTAGGAAAAGCAGCGCCTTCCTCCTCCACTCATCAGCATCAACAGCCCTCGCCTGTACAGAGTACCAGAGCAAAAGCAAAGCCTAGTAATACAGCTTCGAGTTTATCTAAGGTAATGCAATTGTTCTAAAAATGTCATTTGCATTATTGAAAAAAAGAATTTCTCTAATCATACATTAGAATTACAGGCATTATAGTTTTAACCGAATTACACAAAGTAATACTTGTATTAACTATCCATTGGTGTATGATAAGCCGACTAGATGTTTAGGCGGATGTAGGAGTACATAAAACCATATAAACGTGTGACCAATCCATACTTCATCCCGGTATTACACTTACTTGCTAGTACTAGTCTAGTAAATTTATTGTATACAGCCATGTGTAATGGGATAACTATAACAATCTTTGGCGTGATCTGAGATGGTAAGACCACATAGTCACATTTCAGGCAAATCCGCTTTCGCTAAATAGTTGATCTGTCATGGATAGAAAGGTGGTAATAGTTAAAGTCCTTACATGTAGTGATCCCATCTCTTCCTCAGCAATTCCCCATGTTATAATAATCTCCTTAAAGAGTCGATGTCACTTGTAAAATGCTCAGAATAACATTGTAATCTGTATAGGTAGGTAGATTCATGAAAAATTAGCCAGTCTTTTTGAAAAGTTGAAGTGTGTAGCGTTAAACTGTAACAGCTCATTCATTCTTCATTTCATCAATTCCATACACAGTCTAATGCAACAGTATCAGTTATAACAACACCACCACCACCTAAACCTCCTCGTGTCAAGCAGGCTGTCC
>NC_135550.1:6950600-7050600 GCF_964340395.1 Glandiceps talaboti | reverse complement strand
TACAATAATAGAACCTGCTGCTGTTTTCGTTTGCAGACTTGCAACAGGTGTGACAAAATCGATCAATGAAATGTGTTCAGATTGTCAAAATCCAATAGGGAGTTACCAGGGGACAAATATGTGTTGAAATGTACAGTACTGTATTCCAATGCATTCAGTGATGGTTAAGGAATGACCCCTGGTAAAAAGCCTGGGGAACTTAGGTAGAGTTTAACTACTTATCTCTTAATAGAACTGGTGTATAGATAGCACCTTCAATAAAATGTGTCTTTACCCAGTACAACTTTGATGTGGTGCAGTACTTTATGCAACCTCCCCCCCCCCCCCCCCCCCATCCTCTTTTTTCTTTTTCTCTAAATTTACAAAATTTATTTGCTTCTAACTATACAGGCATTTGATGCTGCTGCCAAATTAGGAATTCCAAAGCTAATAGAGCCATCAGACATGGTGCTTCTGACTGTACCCGATAAACTTGCCGTTATGACGTATTTGTATCAAATGAGAACTCATTTCACTGGCCAAGGAATGGAAGTTCATACCATCGGAGACCCACAGAAAAAAAGCACATACGTGGTTGGCAACTTTAAGACTGATGCTGGTGGCAAGGTTTCGAAAGAAAAGTTTGGTGCTGAAGCTAAATCTGCCAAAACTGTTTCACCAACACCCTCACCTGTACCCTCACCCACACCTGAAAATGAAGCGGGGCATTTGCCGCAAGACGGGTCTGATGTAATAACCGTCACTCCTACTCCACTAACTGTGAAGAAAACTGACATTACTGATGCCAAGAAAAAAGTTGCTAATGGTCAATTAGCAAGAGAAACGGTGAACAATGTACAAGTGGATGAAAGGAAAGTGCCACAACAAAACAAGGACAATAAAGAAGAGAATAACAAACAGAGATACACAGATAAAGAACACCGTGTTAAAGATGCCAGTGAAGATTGTACAACCAAGCAGAAAAGCAGGAGAAAACACGATGACAATATAGATGATACCACTCCCTTACCTAGTGATCTTGCCAAAGCCGACCAAGAACCAAGTCAAAATAAAGCTGCCAGTAAAACGCAAAGTATAGAAATAGTAAAGAAACCTACTCAAGTGAAAGAAAAAGAGAGTACTCCCAGCTCATTGTCGTTTATGAAAACACCTAGTCCCGTTGACTCTGAGGTAGGAAAGTGCCAACAAAAACATTTCAGTAACTTTCAGGTTTTTACTTACTTAATGAAGAGTCTAATAGTTAGCGACGATATGCATTGTAGGATTCCATTCAGTTCTTTTTCATTTTTTATCCAAACACAAAGAGAATCCCTAAACATCTTTGTTCACAGAATTACTAATAGCATATTTTATTCAATGACAACTCTGTCACCAGAAAATACAGATGTTGGAATGTAATGTTTTGATTGATTATCAAATTACAGAAATAAGTATATAATGTACTAAACTTACCAGGGTATAAAATGCACCACACTTACCAGACTGGGTATAAAATGCACTGAACTTACCAGACAGGGTGTAAAATGTGCCACACTTAACAAACTGTACCAAACTTACTAGCAGGGTATAAAATCTACCAAACTTGCTGTACCTGGTATAAAATGTACCAAACGTACCAGACTGGGTATATAATGTACCAAACTTGCCAGACTGGGTATAAAATCTACCAAACCTACCAGGGTATAAAATGTGCCAAATGTACCAGACTGGATATATAATGTACCACACTTACCAGACTGAATATATGATATACCATACTTGGCAGACTGGGTATAAAATCTACCACACTTACCAGACTGAGTACATAATGTACCAAAGTTAGCAGACTGGGTATAAAATGTGCCACACTTACCAGACTGGGTATACAATGTACCAAACTTACCAGACTAGGTATAAAATGCACCACACTTGCCAGATTAGGTATATTTTGTACCAAACTTACCAGACTGGGTATAAAATGCACCACACTTGCCAGATTAGGTATATTTTGTACCAAACTTACCAGATTGGATATACAATGTACCAAACTGGGTATACAATGTAGCAAACTTACCAGATTGGGTATATTATGTACCAAACTTACCAGAACTGGTATGTAATATATCAAACTTACCAGACTAGGTATCTAGTGTACCAAACTTACCAAATTGTAGTATATTTCATTGTAGTGATTGTGAATTGCAATATTTGTAGTAGTTCAATACAGAGATAAACAAGTTTTGCACCTTTGTATACATCCATCAAAAACTATCATTACCAAAACATTGTGAATGTCCCACTAGTGTCACATCAATTGCATATTTCATTGAGCACTACTGTTACAAAAACCACTGTAGTGTCTGAGTAGCTCGTATCTAAGCGCACTTCTTCAAAGACGATTGTGATAAAAACGACGTGAATATCTGACTAGTTTTACACCTACAAGCTACCATTACAAACACAACTTGAATGTCTTGTGTAGTTTCACATCTAAGGACTACCATTACAAGTACAACTTGAATGTCTTGAGTAGTTTCACATCTAAGGACTACCATTACAAGTACAACTTGAATGTCTTGAGTAGTTTCACATTTAAGGACTACCATTACAAGTACAACTTGAATGTCTTGAGTAGTTTTACATCTAAGGACTACCATTACAAGTACAACTTGAATGTCTTGAGTAGTTTCACATTTAAGGACTACCACTACAAGTACAACTTGAATGTCTTGAGTAGTTTCACATCTAAGGACTACCATTACAAGTACAACTTGAATGTCTTGAGTAGTTTCACATCTAAGGACTACCATTACAAGTACAACTTGAATGTCTTGAGTAGTTTCACATCTAAGGACTACCATTACAAGTACAACTTGAATGTCTTGAGTAGTTTTACATCTAAGGACTACCATTACAAGTACAACTTGAATGTCTTGAGTAGTTTCACATTTAAGGACTACCATTACAAGTACAACTTGAATGTCTTGAGTAGTTTTACATCTAAGGACTACCATTACAAGTACAACTTGAATGTCTTGAGTAGTTTCACATTTAAGGACTACCACTACAAGTACAACTTGAATGTCTTGACTAGTTTCACATTTAAGGACTACCATTACAAACACAACTTGAATGTCTTGAGTAGTTTCACATCTAAGGACTACCATTACAAGTACAACTTGAATGTCTTGAGTAGTTTCACGTCTAAGGACTACCATTACAGACACAACTTGAATGTCTTTCACATCTAAGGACTACCATTACAGACATGACTTTAATATTAGTCTGTTTAGTTTGCATCGAAGTGAACCTCATCAAGGACAACTGTTGCATAAACAATTTGACAGTTCGACTTGTTTTGCACCTCCATTTCTTAAATCAGGGACTACCACTGCATAAATGACCTGACTGTTTGACTAGTATAGCACCTACACTTACTAAATCAAAGACTATCAGTCCATAAATGACTTGACTGTTCAACTAGTTTAGTTTCGCACGTACACTTACTTAAATCAAGGACTACCGCTGCATAAACGACTTGACTATTTGACTAGTTTCGCACCTATACTTAGTAAATCAAAGACTGCCGATGCATTAATGACTTGACTGTTCAACTAGTTTCGCACCTACGCTTACTTAAATCAAGGACTACCATTGCATAAATGACCTGACTGTTCGACTAGTTTCGCACCTACGCTTACTTAAATCAAGGACTACCATTGCATAAATGACCTGACTGTTCGACTAGTTCCTACGCTTACTTAAATCAAGGACTACCGGTGCATAAACGACTTGACTGTCTGACTAGTTTCGCACCTAAGCGTACTTCATCAAGGACCATCATTTCAAACACGTCATTGTAAAGATTACTATATAGGCATTCTTAAGACGTCGTCAATCTCTCACCAAGTGATGAAACGTACATTTCTATTTTTTGTCCACTTGAAAATTGTGACAAGTGATGACGACAAGGACACATCTCCACACTGTTTACTTGTATCCTTAGAAACCATTGAGCAGAGAGGAAGAATTAAAACTAAGAGCCAGAAGGCTATTAGAACAAGCCCGAAAAGATGCCGCAACTAAATCTGCTGCCAAGAAGAACCTGTCTTCACCTGTGGAAGAGAAAGAAAAAATGACAACGGTAAGCTAAGGAGTCAACAAAAAAATAGTACAATAGATCTGAATTTATGGTATGAAGATGCAAACTATGTTAACCCTTTGGAGTACACAATCTGTATAATTGGTCAGTTGCACTAAGCGGATCATGGCAGAGATTGCTAAAAACCCAACCATGCACCTGCCTCATAAGCTCAAACAATCTTTCAAATGCTATTGTGTCAATTATTGTAATTACTGCAATTGAGATGAACCATGTCTGCCAATTATGAAGGGATTTACTTCTCAAATACATAATTTTTTTTGAAATTTGGTACAGGAGGAGGAAGAGAGGCAGAAAGAACTAAAAGATAGAGCAAGGAAATTGATTGAAAAGGCACGCCAAGGTCTGAATAGACCAGCTCCAGAGGGGCTACAGGCAATACTATCGACAAATTATCAAATTGCCAGGTCTCCCAGTCATGAAGGTAAGGGTGAATTAAATATGTCATATGTGGTAGACTCTAATTGGAAGCTATAACTCATACAAGCATTAAGAACTGCTAATCTCACAATTCAATGACATCTGATTGTCATACATACATACAGACATATACATACTTGTACAAGATAGAAAACAAAAATCTGTGTCTAGAGTACGTTGCAAGTCAAATTTGTGTCGAGCTGTAAACTAGATATTGAATGGATCCTGCATAGTTACTGTAATAGTTAGAGTAGGACCGAATGGAAAGTTGTTAGACAGTTATGTCAGTGATAGGTGTGAGATCATCTACTTTACACTGATTGGGGGATCACATGTGTAAATCACTTTACTTGTGTCTTGATTTTGTAATCAGAAGCCTTCTTGTCATTTTCTTACTGATGCCTCTATGTTTACTATTAATTGTAGGAATGGGGGGGGACCTGAAAAGGAATCCCACAATCTCATTACCTATAGTTCCCTGCCTTTTGTCTTGCTGACTATGAAAAAAACAAAGGGATCTACTAATTAATCATGCCACTCGTACATAATGGTGGCTCTGCTGCTCAGATTGGTTTGTTTGAAACTAGAAGAAAGGGAAGGCTTGGAAGTTCATTGATGTAGTTTGTTCATTGGTTGATGAATGGGGAGTTGTATGATTGGTATGCAGTGACAATGATGCACATATGCAGATATCTATTGAATCACTCATTCAGTATAGTACAGCATAGCTTTATACTCTTTTGTCTGTCTACATGTTTTATTCCCCTTGTTTTAGATTACTCTGCCAAGTATTGTCGGTACGCTAGTTAGATATTCAGTGTCCACCAAAACAAAATCACTTCTGCTCCACTTGTTTCAGGTTCCCAGGCCTTCTGTAGCTCTGTTGACAGAGGCAGATAGCAGTGTTTGTTCACAGTGGCAAAAAAAAAAAAAGATGACAATGGCCCGTGGGCTGTTACACCTGTGTTAACTTCAAACAGAAATCCATTAACAGGAGTGACAAATTATTGAGAGGCTGATACCTGTCCCTATGGCCATAGGATTTTGACAGGAGAGCTTAGTGTGAGGTGTTTTCCTCATTTAGGCTTTACTCCGACTAGATGCGCCAAACAAAGTGTACAGGAAGAACTGACAGGATTAGCTCCATAGTGACAACAAAGACTGGCCGTCTTAGATTACTGTGTAGATTCTTGGCCTAAATCTATTTCAATACCTATGTGTCAAATATTATAGACACCCAGAATCAATGGTTGCCACCAAACACCTTATCTCAAAATATTTTGTCTTTTACCTGGAGACCTGAGTCAGTAATTTTTCAAATGGACACCCTTAGCAATGCTCATAACTTGCAATCAAAACATTTTACAATTGTATGTCAAATTTTTTGTATGGAATGATGAAAACTCATCTGTGCACACGTTCAGTCTATGTTCATAAAGTTAACTTCATTTTGCACCTGGTCAAAGGTTAGGTGAGGTACTAGTATTTCTTGATGCAAAAGAAAGTTAGATTTACGAACTTTTTGAAAGTGTTTTTTTTATCTCTTGAGAGATGTGTTATGAACTTATCAAAGTGGATCTTCCATACCAAAATGCATCTATGTGAAAATACCATCATCATCAAAAGAGACACCAGGATCAATGCTAGTGATCAAACATCTTATTTCAAAATTGTTTTCTTTCTTCAGATTTGGGTCATAATGTTATCAAAACACCCTAGATCATGTTCTCATTCAAATATCTCATTTTCAAAAAACATCGTATCATCTTACAATTATGATGCTGTACATGACTTTAGTATTGATGTGAATAGTGAAAATCAGATGGGTAGTACTTCTTTCCATTTGTCATATCACATTTGAAATATTCACTCTTGCATCCAAAAATTATATGCCGTACATAATGGAATATTTCTACTTTCAGTCAAAGAATATTTTTCTACTCGAATGGAAATCAAATGAAAATACAAAATGTACATGTTTTGTTCTGTTCTTACCACAATATTCATAGAAATCTCCTCACTTCTACTTTGTTGACTGTCCAATCCCTCTGAAAGCTGTATTTCACTTTAGGCCAAATAAAAAAAGTTGTTTGGTTCCGGTTACCCAACCCCACCTAGTTTTTCCCACTGACCCTAAACTTTTTTTTACGAATTCAAGAAAAATAATAATAAAATCGCGAAAATTGTAAAGTCTTGCAAGACTCAGTGGGTGCGGAAACTGGCATCAACTTAAAAAGACAATATAAAACTATTCTTCCAATCTGTAATGGCTATACATCTGATAGGAAGAAATAAACAACACAGAGACCATTTGGAAAACAACTGAAAACTGGACTAGACACTCACGCATGAAAAAAAATATAATAAATGAAATAAAAAATCTACCTACCCCACCTATTTTAAAATTGAATGTAATCGGAACCACACAATTTTTTTTACACCTTATATGTCATATCTTGGTGTGTTTCAAACTTTGGAACTTCGATGTTGCTATCAGAGAAATCTTTGTTAACTATATTATAAACTATAATATACTTTGTATCTATTATATCATGACTGAAACTCTTGAAACTATATCAACTTAAAATGTTCTGTATAACCAGCAATGTATCTTGTCAACTACCCTTTTCATTCCGTTCCTAACTCTTATTTCATTATCCAGTAAGATGTCGTTCAACTGTTATAAAACTTTTAACATTATCTTTCATCCTCCATTGACTAGAAAAATTGAATGATACTTAATATTTGTAATTCTTTCTCTTTCCTTTTCATTCATTCATTGATTGATTGATTGATTGGCATGATAACTTGACACTTGGCAAACAGGAGTAAGATTTCAGTTCTACCAATATGGTAAGAACTTTGGCGTGTTTCAAATTACAAACCATAGTGTGCATTCTAAACAATACTTCAACTTTCTTTCTGACTTGGCGGTACAATTGATGGCTGTCAGCAAAACAAAAGCCTGGATGTAATAACCCACAAGTAGAAAAGAAAAGCTGGTTTTTCGCTTTTGATGGGGGGATCACTCACTCGTATGTCACCTCAATTAAATGTGATAGTCACCAGACCCCGATTCATCATCCAAAAAAAAAGAAAACACAAACTGGTGATGTGAGTGTTTGTGCATGGCAAATACACTGACTGGCCACAGTTTGTCATGTGTCTCTAGGAGATGAAGGAGGTGGTGACTGCTGGTTTTCCCACACTCTGCCAAATCAGAATGAAAATAGATGAAGCATGTGTTGTTGTTGTTTTGTGTGTGTGTGTATGTATGTCTTTGTAACATGTGTGCATGCTGGTCACTTGACGGTCTTTCAGCATGTCATTCACAGCTTCCCACATATTGCTAGCGGTTGCATAACACTCCAGTCCCAAACAATCAACGCTAGTATTGTGCAGCAAGTGGCAGGAAGTCATTTTCAATTTACCAAGTCGCATGTCCAATGAATCATCCATGCTAAAAAAGAATCACTTGACCATTTGTGAACAGTCTATGCTGAAACAATTTGAATGAAGAACTGAGAGCCGCAAAGACAGTTTGATCTTGAGTGAAGTGTCTCTGATATCTTCAATATTAGGTGTGATAAACAGTCACTGTCAGTTAAATTCTATGCACCTGATGCATTATATGGAATAAGAGATAAGACAAAATTATTATTATTATAATTTTATTATTACATTTTATTATTTTATCTTTCTTTCATCAAGATACCAGTAAATTTTATTTCATAAGTGGTTTTTATCGAGGTCATAGTATATTCCAATTTTGCAATGTTGTATGTCTACATCACAGTGCATTGCAGTATTCAAAGTGTTATTTTATCACAGTGATATAGTGAGACATCGAAGTGATGGTATTTCAATACCATATTGTGATTTATTGTGATATCCCATGGTGTTCACGGGCAGTAAGGTGTCCCAAAATTACAGTGGTGTGAGTGTCTCAAGACATCAGTGATGGCATAGCTTGTCCAAACATTACAGTGGTGTGAGTGTCTCAAGACATCAGTGATGGCATAATTTGTCCTAACATTACAGGGGTGCAAGTGTCTCAAGACATCAGTGATGGCATAATTTGTCTGAACATTACAGTGGTGTGAGTGTCTCAAGACATCAGTGATGGCATAATTTGTCCTAACATTACAGGGGTGCAAGTGTCTCAAGACATCAGTGATGGCATAATTTGTCTGAACATTACAGTGGTGTGAGTGTCTCAAGACATCAGTGATGGCATAATTTGTCTAAACATTACAGTGGTGTGAGTGTCTCAAGACATCAGTGATGGCATAATTTGTCTAAACATTACATTGGTGTGAGTGTCTCAAGACATCAGTGATGGCATAGCTTGTCCAAACATTACAGGGGTGCAAGTGTCTCAAGACATCAGTGATGGCATAATTTGTCCAAACATTACAGTGGTGCAAGTGTCTCAAGACATCAGTGATGGCATAATTTGTCCTAACATTACAGTGGTGTGAGTGTCTCAAGACATCAGTGATGGCATAATTTGTCTGAACATTACAGTGGTGTGAGTGTCTCAAGACATCAGTGATGGCATATTTTGTCCTAACATTACAGTGGTGTGAGTGTCTCAAGACATCAGTGATGGCATAATTTGTCTGAACATTACAGTGGTGTGAGTGTCTCAAGACATCAGTGATGGCATAATTTGTCTGAACATTACAGAAGTGTGAGTGACTCAAGACATCAGTGATGGCATAATTTGTCCTAACATTACAGGGGTGCAAGTGTCTCAAGACATCAGTGATGGCATAATTTGTCTGAACATTACAGTGGTGTGAGTGTCTCAAGACATCAGTGATGGCATAATTTGTCCTAACATTACAGTGGTGTGAGTGTTGAACAAGACATCAGTGATGGCATATTTTGTCTGAACATTACAGTGGTGCAAGTGTGTCAAACATGAAAGTGATGAAGTAATGTCTCCCAACATTACAGTGATGCATATGTCATGATGACACAACATAGTAATGTGTTCCAATGTAGTCCTAACATAGTGCAGTAATGTTGTACTGTGTTCGTTCGTACATCATATAGTCATGTGAGAGTCATGAATCAGGTTATCTGCAGAAAATGAGTACAAACAAGTCTTGAAATATGACAATTATTGGAACAATGTTTCTCTTCACTACAGTCTTGCGAGAGTCTTAAATTATGGCAGTAATGTCATTTTGTATCACAACAGTAGTTGAGTATAACATAAAGCATAGCTGTCATGTATTAGTAATGATGTACCAGTGGTGGAGTGACATGTTGTCGGCGTTACATTGACCAGTCATATTATGAACGTGTGACAGTGTTGTGTTGTATTGTTTTGTTACAATGTTGCAATAACACACCCCCAGTTACAATGTTGCAATAACCTCTCCTGTTGTTACAGTGTTGCAATAACCTTTCCCTTTATCACAATATTGCAATAACATCTGTTACAATGTTACAATAACCTCCTGTTGTGTTAGTCTTACATTAACCTCATGTTGTTACAGTGTTGCAATAACCTCTCATGTTTTTACAGTGACCTGTTACATTGTTGCAGTATTGTTGTGTCGCAGTAACTAATTGCATTGATTATGTGTTGCAGTAACCAATGAATTGTGGTGTTGTCAGCTATCCTTTTGTATTGATAATTTTCCAGTGATGTTGATGTAGAGATGTAGTGATATATCATGTAAAACTCTAGATTTTCAAAGCCAATGTGTGCTTTGCAGTTCAAGTTGAGAAATACACAAATTTAATTCACTGTAAACTTAGCCCAAAACTTATTTTGTAATCTTTTTTTGGCATCCTTCCAACCAAGCTAGGACAAATTTGCATGCTAAATGAGAAATATTTAGGGTCATGCATGCACAAATACAAAGGGAACTATTTACGGTTGTAACTGATCGGCAGACAGTTATTTTTATTCTGTTTTTCTTTGAGTATTGTTTTTGTTTGTGTCTTCTCTTTGTGTTGAAGGTTGCTAGTAAACATTGACCTGTGTTTATTTTAGCAGACCCTACCAGTTTGCGCTGTATAGTGTGTGTGCCATATAATAGCAAAGTGCATTTTATATTGATAGCTGTGGCTGAATAGCAGTTCACACAATAAAGAGATACTGCTGTTACTAGTCCGATTTCTGCACATTTCAAAGCACACAATCCAATTGATTGTTTCACCTGTTGATATATGCTATGAAACAGCTGGGTGTTTTGTTTTTTTATATCTGTCACTATAGGTTCCAATCAAACCACTCCAACCAGTCCCGAGATCACAGAGATGAAGTTTACACCGATACCATTGGCGAAACTTTCACCTACTACTAGTCCATCAAGTCCAACTCCCCAATTACCATCCCCAGTTGTACAGAGTGTAAGTCTCTTCATGAAAAAATAATGACATGTAATGGTACCTTAGTTATATATTTCCTCTCGTCATCATCAATATTTAGATATTGTAATGTGCCATAGGGAGATTCAATATTGTCACTATAAAAGACGACGTTGATGAAAAAACACCAAACAACAGAAGACGGCATCAAATATGCAAGTTTGATACACCTATGTATTATTAACAACAATGTCTAAACAGGGCAAACTGTTGATTTGATGAAGGTTGTATAATATCTCGGAGTCTCGGGTCTATGGTTAAAATATGATAGAACAATTATAAAGCTGTTACACTGTTACACACACTCCTAGAGTTCAACTCACCCCAGATGACGACCTGTACAAACAAAATGTAGCAAAAGCTGTTACACTCGTAAGCTTTTTATTTGCATACTCTGTATTCTGTGTCAGTTGATACATTTATATCTGATATGAAAAGTTCAAAATCCTAATAGAATTATGAGATTGCTGTAGAGTATTTCCCTAGATGTTTATAAATAAACACTGAACAATAGCGTGAACGGTAATGTATCACAAAAACCTATTACAGGTTTGCGGAGGATCAGCAATGACAAGGGTATTGCTGCAATGAACAGTATATTTTATTACGAGCTGTAGTTTTAGCTAGACTGTGCAGTGGAGACCTTGGTTAACTATATTATGAGTAGAAATAGCAATTTAATGAATCTGAGATGTTGCACTTGATGTTACATGAATGGTTTACTTAAACGTCTAATACCCATGTCCCAACTGTACGTAAACTAGTTTGTACAATACAGCGAACTGATAAAACCATAAATGTATATTTATTCAAACTACATCAGACTGTATTACATTGACTGTAAATTTACACTTAGAAAATTTCATTGTTTCATAATGATATCTTTGACAGACAAGTGCCGGTAAAGTGTCGACCAAACGTACCACACTGGTTTCATTTACAGACTTCCTACCAACCCCATCAAAGAAAAAAGGTAAGAGACACAATGACTAGGACACAGTGAGAGGTACTCACCTGTAAGACTATGTGTGATTCTTGAATGTATACTTCAGCAGTATATCTTACAAACTATTTTGTTTTCTAGTGATGAACTAAGCATGGCAGTGGATGGAAGTGTGACCAAAGAGCCACATCCCAGTTTATTTGTATAGATGTTCCCCCAGGTATCTACCTATATCCCCACACTAGTCTGACAGCATAATTCCCTACCCAAACTTGTCTGTGTAGATCACATCCCAAGTGCCTGCCCACACCCCAACCTGTCTGTCGCCATGAATATCAACCAGTTTATCTATATAGTCCCACCCCAGGTGTCTGCCTAGATCCTCACACCTAGTTTGTCCCATCTTTCCACCCCAGTTTGTCCACTACCGGAAAGAAATGTAGTTCTGACCTTTGAACTTAGCACCAGAAGGCATCAACAGATAGTTCCCCTCATTCTCCCATGTTCTACATATATTCAACAAAACTGTAGTGTTCTTTGATATCTTTATGACACGTATGTACCCAAATAGAATTGTCAATTTTCTATACAGTTGTAATAGAGTTATATCTAATCTAATCTAATCTAATCTAATCTAATCTATTTAGTAGTAAGAATCTGATTCATTGCACTTCTGTCAATTAATTACAAATGTGAACTCCTTCAATACAACTTACAAGTTAATAACAATTCCAATTTTTGACGTTGTCAAGACAATCACTTTGAGAAGTGGGACATTTTTCCCCACAGAACATCTAGTGTATTCTATGTATTGTCAAATTTATTCATTTATAAACATTGCCATGTTTCCTCAGTTATTCACAAAAAAAACCTTTATAGCTGATATACTTTTCTTTATGGAGAAAGTGATAGCAGGTGTCACATCCCCCCCAGTGACTACTCAGATTTGTGTATGCCTCAATAAAAATACACCATAAGATATCCGTGTTTGTGTTTGTGTTTGTGATCAGGGAGTTTCTATTGTACTGGGAATAAGTACGAATGGAAAACTTTGGTTTATTGTCACATTTCCTGATTATAAACAAAGAAATATGATGAATAATTCATGGCGCTGGGTTTGTAGCGTCAAATGACACTTCTACCCAGAGATGTTAAAAACAGTGTTTGGAAGCAAATTCCACAATGGGATGTTATTGAATGTCTAGGAAGAAACAAGTGAAATGGGCTGGGGTGATACAGCTAGCCTGGGATTTCTGACAAACCAAAATTGGTAGAATTTGCGAAATTGAAATTACAGCTATACTATATCTTGTGGAAATTTGGTTGATTTAAAAAAAAAAAAAGAAGACATACCAGATTTAAAAGAAAAAAATGACAGAGAAATACACCTTTGCAGATGCATCTATATTTCAGTTGAGAATAACTGAATTTGTTTGTTTGTTTGTTCTTTCTTTCACTGTCTGAATTGCCAGTTGGTAAATCAATTTACAAACCAAATTCAGGCCATTACAAATAAAAATTTGTATTTATACTTTTATACGGATATAAAAATTGCCAAATTTAAAGTCAAAATATGATGTTCGTATTTAGACTTATTAGTGAAGGAGATAAACTATCAGGTGATTTGTTCTATTTACATCGGATTGTTCTTTTAATCTATAAACGCAGGATGATAGTGTATTAGGGAACGGTTTATTTTTATCCTTTCATAATTTTCCTTTTATTAAGCTCTCTTGGGACGTTGTCTTGACACTGTTTACTTTTTGTCTCAGATGGGCAGGGAATGCCTGGGAAAGATGGCACCAGTGCAGACAAAGCAGTAAGTAACGCTGGCAGTGGATTGGAGTCTATCTTAGCAGATCAAGATGAACAGGAGGTGAGTCGGCTTCTTCACAAATAACCTACGAAAAAAAAAAAAAATTTTGTTGAGAACAGTGAGTTTACTTTATCAGTGGATATAATCAAGAGTAAAAAGAGATCCACATCAATTAGGATTAGTGGTGTTCAAACATGTCAGCACAACCCCAACTCAAAAATCATTTCATTTCTCTCTCTCTTTCTCTCCTCGTCTCCTAATCCCTAGGAGTTGATGGACGCGAGTGAATATGTTCTAGGTGAATTGGCAGCATTAGAACGAGAACAGAAACAAATTGATGACAGAGCAGGTCAGGTAGAAAAAGCACTGAGAAGATGTATGAATGAAGGTAGGTTGCTGCATGTATACCCTAGATGTCTCATACACACGGATCTGTTCTGTTTATTGTCAATGTCTGATTCTTGACTATTAGATAAATGATTGTTACAATTCATGACTTACACTAAGTTACAGGGCGAGATATAACTTTGTTTTGGTTGTTGACGTGCTGACCTCAAATCTGCTGTATGCATATCTATTAGAAGAGAATGGAGACTGGCAAATCTGTTGAATGTGCTACAATAGAAAAGGATTAAACTTCTAATGTGGCTGTAGGTAAAATAGCAAGATATAGAAATGGATTAGATGAAGGCATCAGATGATCACCATACGTATATGTCCCTGGGGAGGTATAAAGAAGTGGACGTTAAACAGAAAAAATGTTAAGAATGATTCTCAGTCTTATGCCCTGTAACAGTCGGAAATATTACAACACACAGATTAGGCACAATTAAAGTTTAAGTAGTGAATCTAATACTTGTAGCAAGTTGGGTAGCCAGAAAAGATAGTGATCATGTTACATCTGTCACAAGGTGCAACTTGGATAGTAAATTTTGTGCTTGTTTTATGCTTTTTGTCTCTTTTTTTTTTTTGCCTGCCAGGTACAAGAGAGGAAGCAGAACTGATGCAGGAGTGGTTTACTTTAGTCAACAAGAAAAATGCGCTTATCCGGCGACAAGAACAACTGAGTATACTGTAAGACATCGACAATCAATCATTTTACGATTAACCTTGATCTGCCCTCAAAAGTATGATGAAAAAATCCACTGTAACATAAACCCCCTAACTAAGAAGGTTTTCACTGTATTCCAACATTTAATATTGTCACGATAACACACAGTAAATATGATGCGAATATCTCTTCATCTGCCCTTATTCTAATTTTAAGATATCCAAAGTAAATATTGTTTTTTCTTCATCTGCCCTTACTTTAATTGTAAGATATCCACAGTAAATATTGTCATCTCTTCATCTGCCCTTACTTTATTTATAAGATATCCACAGTAAATATTGTCATGTTATTTCATTATCTGCCCTTACTCTAATTGTAAGATATCCACAGTAAATATTGTCATTTCTTCATCTGCCCTTACTTTAATTGTAAGATATCCACAGTAAATTTTGTCATCTCTTCATCTGCCCTTACTTTATTTGTAAGATATCCACAGTAAATATTGTCATGTTATTTCATTATCTGCCCTTACTCTAATTGTAAGATATCCACAGTAAATATTGTAATCTCTTCATCTGCCCTTATTCTAATTTTAAGATATCGACAGTAAATATTGTCATGTTATTTTTTTTTCTGCCCTTACTCTAATTGTTAGATATCCACAGTAAATATTGTCATGTTATCTCTCTCTGCTCTCTGCATTATTGTCAGATATTCACACTATGGCAGCACAGATTGTTATGACCTAAGGTGTATGATGTTCAAATTAAATATTGTTGATTTTTTTGGACAACAAATAACACAAAAGTGGAGATATGTTTTCGTAAGATAATCCGATGTTTGTTTGTTTTTGTTTGGACAGAGAACAAGAAGAAGATTTGGAATTGAGGTTTGAACTTCTGAACAGAGAGCTTAGAAAGATAATGGCTGTAGAAGGTATATAGCCAATCTTAGTTATACTACATGCATGTCAATCTGAATGTGTTTAAGCACTGCCACTGTTCAAGTCAAAGTGAAACCAAATGTGTAGTTTTCACAGCTTTTATATTATTACTAGACATACTGGTCTGAGTGTATAGCCTTGCAAGATTTGCACAGTGAGAGGTCAAATTGAAAGTACAGTATTATGCAATATAGCTTATTAGATATGCCAGTCTTAGAATATACAAACTTCATACAGGATTACAAGTAAATTATGTAAATGGCATAATTAACTATTCAAGTAAATCACATCAGGTATTACAAGTTTGTTAGACATAGATGTAAACAGCTTTCCACTAGTGATAACAGGTCTGGTATAAGCAGATACATATTTCACTGTGGCTTACAAAATATGTAAATTAGGTATTTGATATTCATGACTTGCCAATTAATGGTTACAGGTCTGTTACAAGCAGATACATATTTCACTGTGGATTACAAAATATGTAAATTAGGTATTTGATATTCATGACTTGCCAATTAATGGTTACAGGTCTGTTACAAGCAGAGATACATATTTTATATTGGATCACAAATATGCAAATTAAGCTATTAATATTCAAGACTTTCCAATTAGTAGTTACAGGTCTCTTACAATCAGATATACATGTTTTATATTGGATCACAAATATTTAAATCAGGTCATTAATTATTTAAGTAATCAAGTGAGTGATTACAGGTTGCTAAAGTAGCTTGTATAGTGTCACAAATAAATATCAAATTCTCAAAATGATATTCAGTTAAATGAGGATTTGTATGTGACTGACAAGTGTGACTACTCCCTCTATTGTGAATTGATACAGATTGGCAATCACCAGCAAATCTTTCTGCTCTGGTGACATTTATAATTGCTTAGAACCAAATCATTCATCAGTGGTCATGTCTAATCCAAAGTCAGTGGCTGTTCACGTTTGTTGGTCACAATCCAAGCATGTCGACAGTTGTCAATATTCACAAAGAATGACAGAACAAGGTTGTGGAGTCAAGATTTTGTCAATAGAGGCAGAAGTATTGCAAACCTTCGCTGCTCTTGGGCCAAGATTTTATCAACACAGATTGCAGTTCTAGTAACTTTCACCATCTTATCATCACTATTAGAACAGGCATATTTCAGAAAAAAACCAGCAGAAAAGTTGTCCCAGCTGATCAGATAGTTGATGGTTGTTTAAATCCATCTGAAGCGAGCACACCTGAGTAAAGGTTATCAGGGGAATGTGGAAATAAATGGACACTGTAGGGTAGCTCAAAGGGGCAAAGGTATTAGAACATTAGCACCAAATTAGAGGACACCACTGGGTCTAGATTATACATAATACATACTCACTATCTTACCCTGATCTACCATTTATTTTTAGACTGGCAGAAGACTGAGGCAGAAAGAAAGAGAGAACAGCTGCTTCTAGACGAGTTGGTTATTTTAGTCAATAAGAGAGACGAGTTGGTGCAGACACTTGACGAGAAAGAAAGAGCGTAAGTTGTTCTTGTATTAAAATAAGTTATCCAGTTTTCCTTGTGAGGTTGTTGAACGTGAAATGCAACTCAGAAATAAACTCTTGAAATCTGTGCTGTTACTTTGTACAAGCAAAATTAGACAAACTAGTGACTGACTGACTCGATGTGTCCTGTTTCATTTGAACAAACTTATTTTCAGTTAAAATTAAGGAAAATTTCGAGAGTCACCATAAAAATTTTTGACATATGGTTCAAAATGTTATCAAAATTTAACTTTTAAGCCGTGTCAGAATCCAATATAATAATACTGTGTTAAGTAGATTGAATCTACTGTGTTAAGTAGATTGAAAAATAATAGATTGTCAATGGTGGACCCCAACATTTCTTATATTATTTCAAGAGGACCAGAAGCAACCTTTGATTTGGCAAAAGTTTGGAGAGACTTTTCAGACTCTGATTTTCCATGAAATTAATCCCTGATACACATTCTGCTATAAGTGTGATGTCAAGATTGAGTCAGTGGTGTCATTTTGACAGATAATTTGTACTGTGTGTGCCTGTTGGATTGTTACTGTGACCCATCAAAAAATTCAACTATCAAAAAACACATACGCATTTATGAATATTACTAATAAAAGGTATGAATTCCATCTAATTATAGTTCAACATTTATTTTTCATAAGTAAGTGTCCTCTTTCGGCACCAAAAGTGACAAAATACTATATTTCTCAGCATTGTTTTGGTGTACAAGATCTTTCTTTGCTCTGTTACAGTGCTGAAGAAGAATATGAACATCTTGAGAGTGCCGTGAGTAGAGGTGTAGGGGTGAAACAAGAAAAGTGTATCGTTCAGTAATATTCGTCACTCAAAGGAGATTCTAACAAGATTTGTTTCATGATTGGTATATCGCATGCCTGTACACACTTTGGGAATGGCTCCTACAGACCTGTGATTGGTATATCACATACCTGTATACACTTTGGGAATGGCTCCTACAGACCTGTGATTGGTATATCACATACCTGTATACACTTTGGGAATGGCTCCTACAGACCTGTGACTGGTATATCACATACCTGTATACACTTTAGGAATGGCTCCTACAGACCTGTGACTGGTATATCACATACCTGTACACACTTTGGGAATGGCTCCTACAGACCTGTGATTGGTATATCACATACCTGTACACACTTTGGGAATGGCTCCTACAGACCTGTGACATACCTGTACACACTTTAGGAATGAATGAATCGTACAGACCTGTGATTGGTATATCGCATGCCTGTACACACTTTGGGAATGGCTCCTACAGACCTGTGACTGGTATATCACATACCTGTACACACTTTGGGAATGGTTCCTACAGACCTGTAGGAATGAATGAATCGTACAGACCTGTGACTGGTATATCGCATGCCTGTACACACTTTGGGAATGGCTCCTACAGACCTGTGATTGGTATATCACATACCTGTACACACTTTGGGAATGGCTCCTACAGACCTGTGACATACCTGTACACACTTTAGGAATGAATGGATTGTACAGACCTGTGATTGGTATATCACATGCCTATACACACTTTAGGAATGAATGAATCATACAGACCTGTGATTGGTATATCACATGCCTGTACACACTTTAAGAATGATTGGATCATACAGACCTGTGATTGGTATGTACATAACATGCCTATACTTTGAGATCACTGGGGTCCATACACTCATGATAAATAATATGCCCAATATAATTAAGATAATAAAATAATTTTGATAATGATAAATTTAAAGTTTGGGAACACTTGATAAAAAGGCATAGTGGAACTTGAAGTTAATGATTAATGTTAATAGGAGAACAAGTTACTTGTAATTAAAGTTGAATTGACAGTTTGTACAGACCTGTAATTTGATTAAGTCACACCTGTCAATACTGTACTTTAAAGTCGATAGGCAGATTTTGTAATGTGATACAAATACTGTATAATTATGAACCAATGAACAGTTTATACAGCCCAGGGGTGGAAATACTACATGCCTGTCCAGATTAAGAAATTGAACGGCAATTTATACAGATATATGCTTGAAATACTACATGCCTGTCCAGATTAAGAAATTGAATGGCAATTTATACAGCACTGTGGTGGAAATACTACATGCCTGTCCAGATTAAGAAATTGAATGGCAATGTATACAGATTTGTGGTGGAAATACTACATGCCTGTCCAGATTAAGAAATTGAATGGCAATTTATACAGCACTATGCTTGATATACTACATGCCTGTCCAGATTAAGAAATCGAACAGCAATTTATACAGCACTGTGGTAGAAATACTACATGCCTATCCATACTAAGAAATTGAACAGCAATTTATACAGCACTGTGGTAGAAATACTACATGCCTATCCATACTAAGAAATTGAACAGCAATTTATACAGATATATGCTTGAAATACTACATGCCTGTCCAGATTAAGAAATTGAATGGCAATTTATACAGCACTGTGGTAGAAATACTACATGCCTGTCCAGATTAAGAAATTGATAGGCAATTTATACAGATTTGTGGTGGAATACTACATGTCTTGTTTATGCCAGGATAGTCAGTATCAAACATAAATTTCCAGGCAGTGCAACAGGCGAGTGTTATCTTACATCTGAGTTTGAATGTTTACCATTGAGACAACTGTTTTCTGTTTTATTTATTGTGTGTTTAAGTTATGATATATTTAAAAATTAACCAAATGTTAAAAGACCATTAAATGTCTTGTTTTTATTATAAAGTTTAATTTGAAGAAACATAGAGCTTGCCAAGATAGTGTTTTAGTCGTAACAATCATTATTTAGTGTGTGTCTGAAGAGACGAGTTGACATTTACAGAGTGTACAATATTCTATTACAAGGTTGTGGTACATTAATACCTTGACACAAAATTGGTATGTTGAAAAGTCTTGTTTGTTGAGCTGATTTCGGCCTATCAATTTCACCTGATTTAAACCGTAAATTGATTGATTTTGAGTTATCAGAAATATGTGTCTTCTTCTTTAGTATTTTACCCGTAGTTGTCAGTCACATTACAGGCGGAAATCAAGTTGATAGACTGACATGACGGACTGCAATATATTTTGGTTTGAAAAAGGGGGTGACCTAAAGTCAGCGATGTGAAAAACCGGTGTTGTGTGTGTGTGTGTGTGTGTGTGTGACTCGGTGCTCTTAACAGTGCCTCATTTCAGTGGCTTCACCCAAAGTAAACATCAAGGGATTTCTTTTCTTGTACACAGTTTGTAATGTATGTTGATGCTTTTCATTGATGGTGTATGCACAACGCTATGCCAACTAACATCCCATATTGTCAGCAATACAAAGCCGTGTATATCATTGGCATAGAATTGGCCATTCAGCGTCCACTGTAAACAAAGCTGAAAGACCACTCAATAGTGGGAGTGTACGGAAACAGAGAGGGACACAAACCGTAGCCGGAGGGCTCTTCTACATCAAGCTTAACATTTTGCTGCTAAATAGGAACCCAGTACCAACAACTGGTGTCCATTCAAGCCAACATTTACCATTGATAATAAAAGCACCAAGGAGTGCTTGTTATTGCATTTCTGTCAACATATCAGCACCTTAACTTTTGCTCTCTGTGTATAAGAGTTTTACGCTCAAAGTCATACACTAACACACCAAACCCTTTTCAAAGTGTGTGTGTGTGACTGACTTGACTGATTAGCTTTGCTCAGCTTTTGTGCCACTGTCAAACACACTTCTAAACTAAACTAAACTAAACCGTTTGTAAACTCAAACATCAGCAAGTCAGTTTACACTCAATGTTGTGACGACGATACATATGAATAGGTGATGCACAGAGGCAGCAGCGTCAGAGCTGTGCTTTTGAGTGCCTGATGGTGGGTGAAAGCAAAGTAGCACATATGTTTTGATACTTTTGCCGTTAAAGTTTAATGGCCTGTGTTTGTAAAGTTGTATTGTATTAATGGCACTTGAAGCAAGTTTTGCATTTTTGATGATTTTCTATTTGAATGATGTTGATATGTAATACTTTCAAAGTTGCCATCTTTATATGTCATCGTCAGACTTGGTACAAGAACTGTGTGTTTCTTTCTTTCTTTTTTGTCACATGTCGCCACTTTATCAGAAATACCTTGGTCGTCTTTTTTTTTACAGTCTTCAAAGAAAACTGACTTATGCTTGAAACGAGTGGTGATGGTTGTCACACCAAAATTCACTTCTCAAAGTGCCTTGATTTGAGACCGTGTGAGTGAAATATTTTCTGGCTGTGTGCTGCAGGATTGCTTTGTCTTTAAACCAGGGACAGTGAAACGTCAAAAAGAAATATTTATTTGAATTATTGAACTGTCTATACATTTAACACAGGGAGATGTGAGTATAGTCTAGACAGTAACGCATTCCATGCAAAGGTATATAAAATTGAGCAATATTCATGCCACATATATTAAGTTTTATAGTGTCCGTTTTTTTAGGCAGTTAGTTACTCCATATGTGAGGTTATTTAACCATTGAAACACATTTATAACACTAAGCCACCATACAATGTTGAGAATAGTTTTTGGGAAATGCATAACACTCGCAATGATAAGGTGGCAGTAATAGCTGGTTAAGTCATGAACCAAATAGAAGAAACAAAATTACAGAGAATTCTCTCGTTTAATTTTAGTGCAGGTGGGGGAGGGGGGGGGGGGGTGGAATCATACTTGTTATATCTCAAACTTTAAGTTGGTTATTAGCCAAACATTGAATTAGTGAGTATTTTGCCACACACAGACAGTCACACGTATGCTTTGATATAATTTCTACTGGAAGGGGGTGGTTAGTTACTGACGCAATTCATGAATTTTTTGTGAAAGTGAAATGTCAGCTAAAAGTAAGAAGCTGTTAATAATAGTGTATATAATGTGAAAGCTAGGAGTGTGAACTTTACAGAATATTTCATATTATGCAACTCAATAAACTGGCCAGGTGACATGACATACAGTATACTATGTCGATGTACAATATCTACAGTGAACACACCTTTCACTAGATGTGAGTTACACTGTGCCTAGCTGTCGCTTGACTTGTTACTTCAATATAACTCAGTAATCTGTATCCTGCTAGATAATGGAGTACAGAGTGGTGCCCACTTCTACACTTTATGTGCCTTTTGTGTTCATAATGTAACATTTGATTTGAAAATGACAGTTTTGTTTTGTTATTGCATAGTTTGACATTGCTAATCAATATAATTGTACATTTACACAATAAAGTACACTATCTGTGACATTTGTTATGTAACATTTATTTATCTGTAGCATAATGGTATAACATTAAGTTTATAGTAAAAACTCAGAATATGAGAAGTGAAGAAGAAATGTCTTATTTTGTCATTTGTTAGTCTTTGTATGTATGTATGTATGTATGTATGTATGTATGTATGTATGTATGTATGTATGTATGTATGTATGTATGTATGTATATGTATGTATGTATGTATGGATGGATGTATGTATGTATGTATGTATGTATGTATGGATATATGTATGTGTGTGTGTGTGTATGTATGTATGTATGTATGTATGTATACATGTATGTATGTATGTATGTATATATGTATGTATGTATGGATATATGTATGTGTGTCTGCGTGTGTGTGTGTGTGTACATGTTTATCGAAAAATTCAGGTGTGAAATATCTAGTCAAATGAGATTTTTTCACGGCGTAAAATTAAGCCTTCATTGACACGAGAAAATAATTATTTCATGATAATCTGTCAGTTATGGTGTCTCAGCATCCTGTTTTATAGTCTAAATTAATTTAAATAATTAACGTCAACATCGAACTGTGAGAGAGTTTATACTGGTAGATATGGTGTGCTATTTTTTTTTAGTATTTATTGTTATGCGTGTGTATATGTATATGTTGCTAATATACGATCCATCCCTACATAGTAATGCTCGCTGTACACCGATATGACGTGCCGCCAGTTCCATGTTGAGAAGGCCTTCAAGACACGTAGAAATAATTTTCGTTAGTATCAGTGGCATTCACAAGTTCCCTTGTAATTCATCAGCCTTTGTTTTCAGTGATACCACAATTTTAAACAACCTTTATTTTCGGTGCATATGTGTGTAAATACAAAGTGGGTGGGGTCTGCACGAATCTCTTGTCAATGTATAATGTCTACACATTGATGAATCATGTCGCTTAGGACAATATAACGTCCGATGAAAAGATTGGTGTTATGCAACAGCCCATGAAGGAAACAATTCCTGTATACTGTTTATTTTATTCCTTTTGTCCTGGTTCATCATTATTTCTTGTTTTATTGGCCTCCAATTTGTATTTCATTTGGTTCAAATCTTTCATACCATTGTTGATATTTATCTTCCTTATCCCCCTCATCTGCTAAACTTGAAAACTTTCTAGATCACACATATAAAATTAAATGTCGGCGGTTTTACGATTCATCTTTTTTTTTTTTTTTCATTTATTTTATACCCTGTGGATCTATAAAAGGTAACAGGGATCTTTAGTTTTGTTATGAGTCTGTGTATTTTGCATAATGACAGGCTGTATATTTCCGTCAGGTACATATTTGCATATGAATAGTTACGGTACCATATGTTACACTGTAATTGTACAATACGACTGGCAAACACAAATCATTTAATATACTCGCCCCCAAATCTGTGTAAACGACAAGTTCGCCATGATCTCTAGTAATAGCTCCACACACGCATCCCACGAAGTAGGATTTTCCCAAGTATAGCTGAAAAATGTAAATGCAAGTTTAGAATTTTATTAATTAAAACAACGGAGCCGTAATGCCAAATCGCCTACCTTACCTCAGGGGACGATGTAAAGTAGGGGATACACCCACCGTCCTTTCGGAAATCTGTTGATTGGTCATTTCGTGCCCTTGCCGTTCACCCGTGAATGATATCAATCAGTATTTCCGATAAAAAGAGCAGCATTTTTTCCTATTTATCGGAAGTCGTGATTGTATAAAAACAAAAGAAAAACGCGAGACATCATCCCGTATAAAAGTGACTACTTCAAGCTGATGACGAACTAATTTCATCGGTGAAACGTGCACCCTACATACCAGATTTAGACCAATCAAGTGAAAACTTTCGACCAACCATTCATTTTTTATTTTATTTTCCCCGTGGATGATTTCCAACTGTCAATGCACACAGACGTACAATAAGTCAGTATTTCTCTTTAATGGGATGTTAAATGCAGTTTTTAAGTATCTAATATTGTGATGTTGAAAAGCTGGCTGGCTCCTCGTCGTCTGACCTTCAAAGCTTCCATGCTTGACCTCAGCCCATTCCTACTGCTTGCCAATATGACAAATTACCAATAATCCCCGTCCTCCACACCTACATCCACTTCGAGGGGTTCCCATGGCGACCGTTCTAACTCTAGCTTTCACTTCAGATGTAACTTCGCTGAATGATTTTGTTTTCGTCTTCGCCTGAGATAGGAGATGGCCATCAAAACTTTTACTTATTAAAGTGTTAGAGTTGATAAACTTCTGTCCTAGAAGATTTCACACTCAGCTTACAACGTCGCTCCGAATAAGAATATGCAGATCTGGACAAGAAATAATTACTAACGACAAACGCAAAGCCTCTCCCAAGCATAATATTTGTGGACTTTAACCACAGTACCGTATATATATTTTGCACTCGCTACGCCGAAAGAAAATTACTTTTATCTCCGTACTTATCAACTGCCGTCAATCACACACGTTGGTAAACTTCGTGAAACCAAAAAAAACGTAGAAAACGTGACTTCTAAAATAATGAAAATGCGTGGAATTGTACACACCTCGGACTACCGAGCTAACCGGTGGAAGTCCGGGGTAGCACTGAAATAAGAAGTTAGTTCCGAGTTCATTCCCGCCAATTTTCATTGAACAAATTCGCTCGTCTGTATGTAACTTTGTGCATATCCCAAATTTAATGATTTTGCTTCGAGTAGATAAATTAATCTTTCCCGAAAATTTCGTTCAAAATATTAAATGTAGACATGTTTGTATTTATCAACATTGACGTGAAAACAGAGCTATCATACTTAGATTCACACCGCAGTCTAAATAATGATCATAAAATACCAAGTTTATACTTTGGGAGAATCAGGGTGGGTTTTTTTCATATTGAGTACATATTAACCAGAAACGAAATTATTAACTTAATGCAATGTCAGGTATGCATAAATTTATCCAGTAAGATCTTTGACCAGAACCGAGATAAACTGGTCACCCCGACCAGAAACGAAATTGTAAACTTAATATGTTACCAGTTATGTAAATGTATTAAGCACATCCAATAAGAACTTTGACCACAGCCGAGATAAATTGGTCACCAAAAAAAACTCGAAACTGTAAACTTAATACATTACGTGAAAACTTATCTCATGAGAACTTTGACGATAACCGAGATTGTTTAATCGCTTTCATAGAACTTTTTTTTTCAGAATGATCGTTTTTATATATTTTTTTCCTATACAGACCTTCTATTAAATGTTCGCCGACACATCTCAACACAATGTATGTGAGGTTTTTTTCGTCTCTAAAGTTTAGTAGAGTGGTGCCTTAAAGTTATCAATTTCTGAAATTGAAATATAGGGTAAACCCTTTCAATGATATTAGTTTTTTATTTGAGTTGAGTCGTTAGTAGCTCCTTCTTGGAATTAATCAGTACAGACATCAAGTTTACATAGAAGAAAGCGCTGCTGTCTATAGAAATAGTCAGTGAGGGATTTACAGCTATGTTAAGACCCTGTAGTATGTAGCCCGAATGATCATCCCCGGAAATCAAATCCTGCACGAGACCTCGATGGCTGCTAAATTACATGTAGAAAATGAAGGGAAAATAACAAGGGTAAAGGATGACGATAAACTGATTAGATTGATAAGGGAACCGTCGATCGTTCGTCTCTACATCATCAATGACTATCATAATGATAGAAAGTGGTGTCAGTCAGGATTGAAACGTAATAAGAAAATGGACACAATTATGAAGTCCTTACTGTCTACGTGTTGGCAGTACTCCGCTCACCGAATGTATAACTAATAGAATTGTAATTTTTGTGTTGGTTCATCGCCGCATCCCTCACCCTACAGGTCATTGAGATTAGCAGTACATGGGGGCAAAGTAAAGTATGCACACACGATGACTTTCAAGTTTATATTGATTAGAGTGTAGTATAGACACATTCTTGTGTCGTTACTCCACCATTTTTTTTTATTTTTGACAATTTACAGTTATTTGACCAAATAAATCCGACATTTTTAACTCAATTTTCTAACTATCTATCGATTAATTAATATTCATGTCTATATGAATGAATAATTTAGTCTCTCTTTTTAAAATTTCGCGACGACTTTTTCATCGGTCGTTTCGTTCGTTGGAAATGCTTCTGGCAGCTTCTAGTAAACTAATATGTCCACTAAGAATTATTATTTTTCATTTTTGTTTGTTTTCATATCATCTTTAATTACTTGGAGTGTAACTAAAAAATATAGGCAGGCCTTGTCACTGGGGCTTGCTATACTCCTAATAAAGATATAGAACTATAGGACGTCTTTTTTATTGTCCGCTCCGTTTGTGTTGACGATGTGTAAATAGTGGATGAGAGTTTGATATACCCTGGAGGAGACATGTGTGTACAATGTGAGGACCCATTCATTGCGATGGCTGAGTAGCTAAGTTGTTTAATTTTTATTCGCCCGAATGAGCTGTAGACACATGGGTTATTCAGATAGAATTAGAAATTGTTCATTTTTTTTTGGCTGCCGAATTCATCAGTCGACGTCCGTCCACCTAGAAACCGTCTCGTATTGTGATTTTTTTTCGGATGACAATTGTGCCACGCATCCATAAGTCATTTTAATCCATTATATTTGGTTGGAACTCATCTCTGGTGATTTATTGGAAATCCTTTGTTGTAGTGAGCATCGCTCCAATAAGCAATGACTTTAATAGACTGACTAACCGACCTGCAAATCAAGTAGGAACGTCTTAAAAAACACGGCAAGTGCCGCCAAGCAAGGACCATGTACACGTAACCTACCCAACACTAGATCCTATCCTATTAGTCAGCATCCGTAAAGCCTAAGATTTTACACTGTGACAGTAATTTCAAGTTACAGTTAGATTCCAACGAATCTATAGATAATTTGACCAAAATAACAAAACTTCATAATTAAGTTTTATATTCTTGAAAAAAAAGAAAAAAGAAACCTGCTTCACGTGTTATTGTAAGTAAAGGTATATAAGTTCAATCTAGTGCGTAAAAATCCCACAATAGTAATAAATCCACACTTAATATTCTCTTAGTAAACGTGAATTCACACAACGGTATTCCATGGACAACTTGATGGCTTACGATAATACAAGAAAACCCTGCTGATCTCAAATTTATTTTGGAATCCCCCTACGTACATGAAAATATAATGTGAATATTTCCTGACCACAATCGAGTATAGCAGGTATAGAAATGACACTGATATCAATCTTTGTAATAAGCTTTGCTGGAACATATAATATTGCAGCCATAAGAACAGTCAGTTTACTTTTCTTCCTTATTACACTCACTATTATAATAGAATTAACTACTGGAGGGATGAAACTTGCTCGCTAAACTTTTGGTTAAAGCGTTTTCTTGCCTGCACTTGTAAGATTACGATTTATCGTTTAACTCAGTTAAAATCCCGTCAATCGGTAGTCAACTTTTTATATCTAGGCCTTAATACAATATCGAGTTACTGACCAGCGATGGATAAGGGGAACCAAAGATTGCAAACTAATGACAATTAAGGATTTTCATTCCACATTCAATCTTCATTAAGAGCGTGCGCATAGATACGTTGATGATACTCGGGGAGTCAATCGGCAAATGAAAATACATTTTCCGGGTCACTCTTATTTCTTAAAAGTATGTATCTGATAACGAAATTGATTCTACAAATCGCCGCCGCTAGAATTGCAAAAAAAATGAACGGTAGCACGTATACTGACTATCATAATGTTTGGATTTATTTTTTGCCAACGTTTGTAGATCCAAGTATGACACGATTTGTGATATCGATTAGGTTGGCCATAATCAACTTTTGCACTAAACTTTACAAGGAATCTTCCTAATTCGATGCAAATGTCGCCAATCTTCAAAGTACTGGCCGTATAAAAAAAAAGAAATCATATTTTTGTATATACCAATTGCCATCTTTTACTTGAAAATATCTCTTCTGACCTAGTGAAATATAAGGTGTTGTGTTCCAACGACGGTTCCGCATTTCCAAGCTTACGACTTCCGTATCGGAATCAATAACGTCATTTCAAAATCCCAGCTAGACAAAAGGAAATAAGATTGTAGTTGTCATTTGTAAAGAAACGGTGAGTACGGGTATGGGTGATAGTATAATAAAAGGGGGAAAAATCCGAGAAGAGAAGAGAAGTCGGGAGTAGCAGTTAACAAATTCACTTTTCCTTTTGACGGGCTTATTATCCCAGGTTTGTATATTTGTGAGAGAGCAGAGACATAGTGTGTGCTGTGTGTGAGAGAAAGACTGCTGCTAATCCATCATTACTCAGTAATCCCCTCATCACCTCCTGAGTTCTTGCCTTACTTATGAAATTAAATTTTTAAATTAAACAGATGCTACCCCGTACGTACAAGAAAGCTCCTAACTTGGCAAATACGCCTTCCGTGTGATTCAGACTCTATACTTGGGCTATTTCTGTTACATCACCAATGTTTCTCCGTTCTAACTATTTTTTTTCTTTGGACACAGGTAATGTGAAAATTGTGACAACAAAGCCAGCCGAGGAGAAAACTATTAAAACATCTTTTTTCATGGAACTAGAAACGCCTGATTATACACGGCGAAATGAAAACCAATCATGCAAGAGCCTTTTTCATATAACGAAGACGCAGCGTATATATATAGAATTAAAAGGAAAATAGAAAATAGCGAACGGTCACCGATTTAATCCCCCGGTAAATCTCTTTTATGCTAGAAAGAAAATATTTCAATGTAGCTTGGAGTGAACGAAGCGAAGCGCAGCGCATCTCTTCCCTTCGTTAAAACGATCGAGGCATGATGCGTTATTAGGAAGGCTTGCTGGTAAAAGTGCCGGCAGCTGAAATCACTGACTTGTACCAGGACAACATGATAATTTGATTCTCTTATTGGTTAATAGACTGCCTGCTTCTTCCTTCTCCCTGACTACATGACCATGTGTAATCAGGGGCTGTTAGAACTGCCTTAATAGCATACCTACTAACCTAATTGACTCCCCCGAACTTAGGCTCCTAACATAGTCATTCACCTGACAGTTTCACTGCTTTTCTTCTTTTTCTCATTTCCTCTCTCAAATCGAAAACAACAGTTATTAGAGAAATGTTTTGAAAGAGGCAGTGATTAAAGTCTGTAAGGTCTGTAAATACGCTGACCTTTCGTTGGTAAGGTTATTTTCCGAAGATGAAACATTGCATGAACTACTAGCGATAATGTCATAGACATCTCATCAACACCTTGTAATTTCCTATATTCCTTCCGTTAGTACTAAATCAAATTGGATCATTAATTTCATCCCAAGATGCAATTTTCACCCCTGGTCGTTCGTTCGTTATTCATCTGTGTTTTATGGCCGGTCCCGGCTCCGCGATGAGTGCATAGATCCGACTATGATCAATTTAATGGCGACCAATAGTACACATACATACATACATACATACATACATACATACATACATACATACATACATACATACATACATACATACATACAATTGACAACATCACCAACTACAAGACAACTACTGTATCAGGTGTAAATTCGCCTTTTTTATGCGATCTAATTTCATGTTCTCACTATTAAACCAGTTTTACGGCTCATGGTAGAATTAATGGTTTTTTGTCCTTTTCTTTTTCAAATGTTCACATCTAATGATTGCAAAGGAGATTATAAAAGCATATTTTATGTGAAGGCGATATAAGTATTGTAAGCATGCGCAGTAGAGGACAGGTAACTGGTAGCCGGAACTTTTAGTAAAGTTGTCTTGTTTTTTTAAGGAACGGTAGACATTTCGTTTTACATGTTTTTATTAAGTTGAATTATTTCAGGCACGTTATGTTCTAAAATAACGAAATTTATCAAACTGGTGATCAAGTTAGCGGCTTCAGTTTTGTTTCTTTTGTTTTTGTCACCATTGTTTTTGTTGTTGGCGGCGATGACGGCTCATTTTACCGAGAAAATGAGTAGGGCACTGAACAAATGGCCATTATAAGAAGGAATGCATGAACCCTGTAAACTTAGTGGCATTCCAGAAATTTAAAACCTAATAAGGAGAAGCTATTTCAACCGATATTGTCGGATCTCAGAAACTATTTTTTTTTATTCCAGACAAACCAAATTGTCTGACTTTCATGAGAAAACTTAATTACGAAAAACAACAACGGAGATTTTAGACATTTATCGTCAATACAAAGTATCAAAGTAACGAACTAGTGCAAACCAATCTAATTATGACAACCGTAATAAATTTTTATATGACGAAAAAAAAATCAAATAATACCTTTTTCGAACGAAGTTCACGTAGATCGTAAGTTGGGCATTGGTTTCTTCTTTGTGTTCACTATTTCGCCTTCTCAACTACCGATTTCTACATCGCATCGATATATTAAGTTATTGAATACAACTTGGGTCTAACGGTGTTGATTTTACATTTTTAGTGGGTTTTTTTATTTCATTAAGACTAAAAATCACTTTTACATATCCCCAGAACGAAATTTGTCGAGCGGGGGTGGGAGGGGATTGAGTGGAGAGGAGGAGAAAGAAGCGTTTAGACGAAGACACGTGACATAGTCAACCATGTAATTTGACCATTCTCGCTGACTGTCCTTCCATATTTCACTTGTAGACTGTCATATGAACGACTATAATTTACAAATAATCACATTCTCACTTCACAATGTTATAACGTATACGCCTTAAGCTGCCGTCAACATTACCGATTTCTTTCTTTACTTATTTTTCGAGTAGACGTTAAGCTGTGGATGCAAAACACAGCATTCCGAACAATTATTCTTTTGTTAAAGTTTCTGACAGCAGAGCGATAAAGAGGGGCAAAAGGTGTCGCATTGAGAACAAAACAACCTTGTATTTTGAACAAATAAAGTAGTTTTATTTTTTGTAAACTGTTGTGGTCAGTCGAATCTCTAGGTTGACAACTTCCATGCATGATTCAACCACCACGAATCTGCCCCATGTCGAAGACGTATCGCTATAACAACAAGCGGCGTCGAGATTAGAATACGAATGACATACACGCTGGAAAATCTAGATTGGACACGGAAAAAATAGTGAAAGTCAGAAGGAAAACTATTACATTGGATTTTAATCCGTCGGAGTTGGGTATTGCAAAGAGTTGCAGAAAATGACCTTTTTCATTATAGAATTGCGACAAGAATTGTGAATTAATTGAAAGTCGCTTTAGAAATGCCATCAACGGAGTCAGGGGATTTACTGAGGAAATTTAATTGCCCGACTGAGCGCTTACCGTCCAATAGGGCACGATAGCAATTGCAGCATTAAGAAAATAACTTCACATGATGATGAGATTGGAAGAATAAAAAAGCAGACAGTTATGAAGGTTGAAAACACTCATCCATTCAGAAAACTCAATGTCTACTGCAATCACTCCAATGATGATTTTGCCGCTAAATCCTTCTTGCGAACACAGTCTCACACACAACATGAAGTTTGCAACTTTTATTTTGGATAAAAAGCATAGCTATATCATTGAAAGCAACGAGTGGACGGCAGGGCAGACAATTAGCTCAAAGTCGGAAGACCATTGAAGAACTACAGGTTGTGATGAAAACATTGAAAAAAAGAGTTAAAATCGATATGGCGGCTATACACTGAGACACGTGAAGTCTCAAAGATATTTTCATATGAATAGTAGTAGTGGGTAGGTGAAAACAATACAATACCATAACAACGCCTATCGATCCAGGTACTACTTTGTTACGTCACACTTGGTTTTCACAAATGACATTTTAACAGCAAACAAAGACGACAAAAGTTCTAGAGATAATGCTTCAGTTATCGTTTCAAATTTCCATTCATGACTCAACCTTTATTTAACAGGTGCACTCAGGCTGGAAATATCCGTCTGTCTGTCTGTCTGTCTGTCTGTCTGTCTGTCTGTCTGTCTGTCTGTCTGTCTGTTTAGATTTGATTTATTTCAGCACAAGACGCACAATTTCAGTATAGAGAAAACATTGACAACATACAAAATAAACATTACTGTGCTAGGATAACACAGAAAAGTTAAAAACTTATTTCCACTGTGGTCCCACAGATAGATAGATAGATAGATAGATAGATAGATAGATAGATAGATAGATAGATAGATAGATAGATAGATAGATAGATAGATAGATAGATAGACAGACAGACAGACAGACAGATAGATAGATAGATAGATAGATAGATAGATAGATAGATAGATAGATAGATAGACAGACAGACAGACAGACAGACAGACAGACAGATAGATAGATAGATAGATAGATAGATAGATAGATAGATAGATAGATAGATAGATAGATAGATAGATAGATAGATAGATAGATAGATAGATAGATAGATAGATAGATAGATAGATAGACAGATAGACAGATAGATAGATAGATAGATAGATAGATAGATAGATAGATAGATAGATAGATAGACAGACAGACAGACAGACAGACAGACAGACAGACAGACAGATAGATAGATAGATAGATAGATAGATAGATAGATAGATAGATAGATAGATAGATAGATAGATAGATAGATAGATAGATAGATAGATAGATAGATAGATAGATAGATAGATAGATAGATAGATAGATAGACAGACAGACAGACAGACAGACAGACAGACAGACAGACAGACAGACAGACAGACAGACAGACAGACAGACAGACAGACAGATAGATAGATAGATAGATAGATAGATAGATAGATAGATAGATAGATAGATAGATAGATAGATAGATAGATAGATAGATAGATAGATAGATAGATAGATAGATAGATAGATAGATAGATAGATAGATAGATAGATAGATAGATAGATAAATAGATAGATAGATGGATAGATAGATAGATAGATAGATATTCATTCAATAATATAAATAAGAAATCAGTATTGCATCCAAATATTGACACAACTATCCTTACCAAATAAATCGTTACCAGACACAGTGATATATGTTTGTGTGTTCGTTTATTTCATTTCGTGTACTTATTTCTTTGTTTAAAATATACAGTGGAAGATTTGTTCCTCTAGACTGTGTAAAATGCAATGAAATAAGTTGTAATGCGATATAATATCAAAACACTTGGATACAGCAGGATGTGCTATGTACGTTTCAGATTGGGTTAGGTAATTTAGTCATAACATCAAATTTGAAGTTGAACAAAATATGAACATTAAACTCACAAAACGTGGTATATAAAGGAGATATCTTCAATTTACCAAAGTGATAACATTACATACAAGTTGCAAATAATCAAAAATTCAATTTTTCTCTCAGTAAAGTAATATTTTTATAAAAGGCCGGTAGTCCAATAAAACATCATTATTAATGCGAAATCAAGCTCATAAAACAGCATGTATCGTTGTATATAAATTTTGACGACATCTTCAATTTGTCGAATATTTTAGTATAGAATATCTTCAGCTGAACTCAATTAGAGAAAAGATTTCACAAATTTTGGAAGAGTCATCTGAAAAAAAAGAAGAAAAAAAGACCAATTTAATGGTGCATGCGATGAGTTTTAAGTCCGATTTTTAGTTTTCAAAGAACTACAATCTCCAATAACACACAGTAAATTGGTTTCAGAATGGTTATTTCCGTTGGTTAACATAGGCATAGCACAAAACGGAGCTCAAGTTCCAGAATTTGTTGTCTCTCTTACAGAATAATTCAATCGACGCAAGTAGAATTAATTTGGAAAAGAAATGAAATTTGAGGGGAGGGATGCGACTTTTGTTGGATTACGGCTTGTCCTTCACACACAACGAATTCAGTTTTATGAATAGAAGTATATTTTTAATACCCAGAGCTTAATTGTTAACATACCGTGAAATAGAAAAAAAGAGCTGCTAAAATCTGTTGAAAGTCGCAACCAGTGCTCAGGTGTCTAGTTAGTAGTAGCCATTCACCGAATTTTATGGTAATCTGTATGGGATTTTTCGGTGATTTCAGTGCTTTTTTGGAAGATAAATTGTTTAAAAAAAAACCGTGGTAGGAATACATATAAAAAGTAAGACTCAGGCATATGCGGTCATGGCCAACTCTTCAGTAAAACTATTAGTTAGTGGATTCCCCACCACTACTATCAGAATAAAAGTTCCATTTCATCATTACATCGCCTCGCTATATACAATACCGACGTTACTACATTTCATCAGAAATATACCATTACCGGCACTGGTCTATGTTTCATTACATCTTCTGTCTTACTAATCATAAATATTTATGGAAGAATGACTCCATCAGCGAATGAAAATTACAAGGGTGGGATTTGTACCGCTTATGTACCATCATACATATACATGACGATGGTGATTACAAACAATATATATGTACTGTCGATTTCATTACCGTCTAACGGACTCTTAGTGTGTAATTACTGACCTTATCATATTATTGTTTATTGTGGTAGTAATTACACTGATCTGATTCTTTGTGCTAGAATTATGCATAATGACCGTATACATTATTCCCTCCAACGCTATAACTAAGGATGATTGCTTTTTATCTCAAATTAATTTGACAACTGGACAATATATTATACTGTCGAGGACAATCACCACACTTATATTTCCTGAACAAAAAATATGGATAAAAACTAAAATGTTTTTTCAAGTCGGTGATCAACACACACTATTATAGTATAGTATAGTATAGTATAGTATAGTATAGTATAGTATAGTATAGTATAGTATAGTATAGTATAGTATAGTATAGTATAGTATAGTATAGTATAGTATAGTATAGTATAGTAAGTGTAGTGTAGTGTAGTGTAATGTAGTGTAGTGTAGTGTAGTGTAGTGTAGTGTAGTGTAGTGTAGTGTAGAGTAGAGTAGAGTAGAGTATAGTATAGTATAGTATAGTATAGTATAGTATAGTATAGTATAGTATAGTATAGTATAGTATAGTATAGTATAGTATAGTATAGTATAGTATAGTATATACATATTGAGTTGATATTAGCCAAACACTCAAGTGTCCGATACATTACTGGCTAAAGAGGTGAGATATTGAATGGGACGGACACCTGGCTGGCAGTTGCCGCATGTCCAGTGTAAGTGTATAATTAGCTTGCAACAGGCCATTGGACATCTATTAAAAATACATTAAGTATTTTGCAATGCTGTTAAATTTGCCATCCATCAAGACAAGTATACACATTCTTATTTTTAATCACAAACTATACAACCCTGCACAGTTAGGCAAAGCTGACCACCAATACACCAATACATAGGGTATCGCTACTAAGATAAAACACATGAACATATAACCGTTTTTTTCAAGAATTTCAAACAAACATAGCAAAATGTCATCCAGAGAAATTCGTTATCTTTAATACAAATATTACATTATTGCTTGTAGCGGTCATAGTTTTTCGATTCATTTAATATCATTGCACTATACGCTGCCATTTTCTGTGTTTTACATGCAGTGACATTTGAATACCGCACGATAGCCCCAAGAGGTTCACGTCATTTCATTCAATCTACCACATCTTAGTCTATTCAATACGTAGTAGTGCATCGTCCCTGTCGGTATTATCGCTAATTTAATCAAATAAAGGGAAGTTGACCTTAACAAAAAACTTTCATTTTGTGATATCTTTATTAGAATCTATCACGATGAGAAAATAGACACTCATCCATAAAATTTAAAAAAAAAAAAAAAACCTCACTACTACTAGAGTTTTTATCATAGGTTTTTTATTTCATGCGATTTTGCTCTGTTATGGCAGAATAATATTGAAGGGTCCTGACCGACCGACAAACATATCGCACCAGGTATTAAACAAGCGGCGTTTGAGACCGACTGTGTAAACAACACTGACAGAGTACCAATTGTTCAGAACCAATCATAGCCACATTGTTCGCAAGGGAGATACACCGTTGGAAATACTGCCTTCGTATTTCTATTGTGAGTATTTCACATTGTGTTTCCAAGATCGAATCTTGAAGAGAGCTTTAAACATATAAGAATTCAATAAAACGTGGTATAGCGATACGGTATGTAGACATGAGTTGACTGAATAGAGAAATTACTTTTATTCTCTCTCTCTGCACAATCTGATATGAGATTCATAGAAATAAAATCACAAATCTCCATACACTGGCCAACAATCATGCGGTAATTATGTATGGATAGCAATTGTAATTTTCATTTATCACTTGCGCATTGTGACCATTGTGTACATGCCAATATTATTATCCATTCTATTAATTATGATGCAATATTTGCTATTAGGCTAATTAGATTGGTGGGGTTGTAAGTCTACAAAATATGGCAATGTGACCACGAGCTGTCACCAAAAACAAGACCCGTATTATTCACTACTCAAGCAAAAACCGCGTATTTGCTCTAATTTTTTCCCTATTTGATCAGTTTTAGCAATAATCCGACACAAACCAAAAATTACATTCAATCCAGTCACTTTTTCATAGAATAATTTCCCAGCCCAAAACAGAAAGTGACTGATTCACGTGACAATCGTCCTGATATTTTTCAGTTGTTGATTTCTTTGAACCACAGATATGAAATGAACTAGAAATTGACATCTTGGAAGTGACTTTGTGAGTTACTAGTACCATATAATGAATCAAGGGGGGGTTGACTCTCTTTTCATGGCTAACGATTGATCAATTAATGGGTTATTTTCTACATTTAGTGTCCCATATGGTATAGACACCCTATCTCCAGTCTTATCCCGAGGTTGTAAACCAAGCTCCGTTCCTTCTTTTAATGTACGTTAACAGATCTCGCTTGGCTTTCGGGCTCTGCTTTCAGACGTAATAGACAGCACACGATCAAGCAGAAAGTATGACGTGGATCGTGTTGGCCACATTCTTACCCATTAGTATATCGTAGTTGTTGGTGAGAATTACACTCTTCATTGTACAAATGGCCAAAGAGTGAAAGTTAAACTGTTTATTTCAAATTATTTGCCTTAACGACAGCAACTGCTTATGTCAAACCCAGGTGTGTTTTGGTGAATACGAAGAGGTCCTTGAAAACCCTCTCTGGAAATGGTTCGCACTACAAAAAAAAAACACGAAACATCAGCTGACGTGATGACAAGAGAAGAGTACTTGAAAATGAAAAGTGTCCACCATCATACTAAGAAGTGGCTGCGTCTTTTATTACTATTATTATTATCGTCGACTGTTCAATGAGACAGTCTGTGTAGTCAGTCAGGGAGGGAGGGGTGGGTTGAGGTATCCGTTGTCGATCTATATTCCTACTGACTCGATATATGGCTATTTTCAACGTCAATATTGTGATGTCAAATGCACATGTTCTAATTGTACAATTTGTTTGGAGGCAACCTGGAGCCTTACCTCAAAACGAGTCTATCTCCACCTCAATGTATTATCGAGACAGAGAGCGCATATAACTGTTATGTTTTCGCCTGTTGAAATTTGTCTAATCCAAAAACAAATTGTCAACATCTATGCGAACATTATAACTTATCATATTACCATAATATTCATGATTTTAGCTCTGAAGTCGATACATAATACCATGAATTATTTTAATATTTTTTCAGATAGTAAATAAAGTTTCGTTTTTTAATCGACTAAAATGAATAATCCGTCTTATTTCCCAATGTGCATCCGATGTCACTGACACAACTTTTTTTTTAAAAACACACTTTATTTAAATTAGGTGTATTTTCCAAATATCAAACTTCGAAAAATTCACTCAGGTTTTTCTTTCTTTTATATATTTATTTGTAATTGCAATGGTGCATGCTGTAATAAAAGGTAATGGTATCGATTTGATATCAAATTGACAGTTGTAATAAAATATACCCTTTCGTTTACGTCATTTTAATATGTTCTCAAAAACATTCTGGGAAGAAAGTATGTTTTTTTTTCTATCCTGTAGTTAAATATACCGTCGTTCTCACTTTAAGTGAATAATTCCTGTGCGCTTTATCCGCAACGAATTGGCTGAAGTTGGATAACCTGGCACCCACGATATGGTATTTGATTCAACGACGCGATGATTGTGTGAGTTACGCACTGAAGAACAGCAGATTAACAATAAAATATACGAGAGAGTGTGTAATTAGCACTGATAGCGAGACACAAGACATATGTACTGGGTTAGGAGAACGCGTTTTCATTATTCATCACCGGACTACTAGGTAGCCCGCGGAGTGGTTTTCTCCTGAACGCTGCCCCAGACACAAGATTCCATATGGCCGCTTATTTTACTGCGACTACGAAAGGGGACTTGTTAACAACAGCATCGCCGCTAGCAAATTTTGAAAAGGAAAATAAAGGGGGTGATCCGAACTAGTTGACTGGCACACGAAACATGGATGTATTAACTGTGCAGTGTGAGCGGAAAGCCTGTTGATGGGGGGGGGGGGGGGTCTTGTTGCTGTCATAAAACAGGAAGAATACTTTGACAAAATATACGACCAAATTTACAGCACTTACTAACACGACTTTGAAACTCTGCATGTTTGACATTTCAATTATCTTGGATTTTTGTCAAAGTTAGTTACTTTGGCAACAGTTTCCCTTTTCGACAGTTGTCATTGTTTTTTAGAATAAAAAAGAATAATATTACTTTTCTCTCCACATTTTGGATATAAACATTTGACCATGCCTAGTTTCATATGTTAAGACATCGAGTAAAGAAATTGCTGTGTTCATTTACAGAAATTTGCAAAAGCGTGGATTATTTTCCGGTGTAAAACCAAACAGATTTGGTAAACAGATGCGATGATCACGTGATCAACTACCAAAGACATTCACAACACGCCTCCAAATGCTGGGTTTTACTCGACCAAAAACGTCGACTTGATCGAGACACGACTCATTATCAAGATGCGACTATGCGGAAATGCTAAGAAAAAAAATATTTAAAAAAAAAATAAAAGAGGAAAGAGTTTCAATACAAAAAAAACCCCTAATTTTACAGGAAGGTAGCACTAGTTAAGGCGCACGTAGCCCCAGAGAATAAGTGAACTGTTCAATGTATTCAACATGAACACTTAATTTGTGTTGTTACAATGTGACATGTATGAAATAGACAGGATATCACATGTAATTGACGAAATTAAGATGATCCCCTTGAAAGTCAATTGATGAAACTCCCATATATCACAACCCACTGCGGCGTTTACCTTCTGTTATCTCGCCTCTTATTTGGTGAACTTGGAAGTCGGAAAACGCATCCACACACACAAAAACCGACGATATTTTTTTGTCTTTTTACATGAAATTAGAGAACAGACGGTACTCGGCAGTAAAGGAGTGTTCTACATTGTTCGAGCTCGAGGCCGTTGTCACTAGTTCAGAATCGTCGAAGTAGACACTACTTTGACGCTCACTCCATTGCATCCACACGTTTAAATGATTCAGGAACTTTCATTTTTTACATATGCTGTTGTCAATCCATTATGAATGGTATCGTTTTATTAGCTCCTACACTGTTTTCGCATTCAGGCTATCAGTATTGAAGCTAATACATTTTACAACTTTCATGTTAAGATTATATTTTTTTTTTTCATTTGGACGTCTCCCTATTGGGGATCGACTTTGTGTAGGAGGTCCTCATGGACAAGTGTGGCAAATACAGGGCTAAATTCCCTCAAGTGTGGCCTTTCCCATTGACGATCGTATAGTGCTAGCAATATAGGTCTAAATCACTTTGCCTGAAGTTGATTTTCTTGGAGAAAGGCAAAGTGGAGGCCAATGATGGGCCTCGTCTACAGCTGTCTCTGGCGATTCTGTTCTTTTTATCATAGCGAAATTAGATTTTGCAGCTCCTTTATTCCTATCATAAATAGCAGTATTGAGACTGTGAATGATGTGTGTTCGTTGCCTTGCCCCGCGAGATTCCACCAAGATCCGGTTACGTTTTGTTTATACACTGCACTCAATTGCGGCGCATCAATACTACATTATAGTCTTTTTCAGAAGAATTGATTAAATTCACTGTGATTCCCATTCCACATGTCCATTTCAAACCATTTCTGATAAAGTATTCTCGCCTCACCATTATGTGTGTCGGTTTCGTGTTTTGCCTATACAAATTGAGATATACTGAGCATACAGAATGATATCCATACACTCCCTGACAAAGAATAAGGAGACGTCGCGAATAGCTAGCCTCAAACAAAGGTGCGCGCATTTGGCGATAATTGAAAAATTATGTGGGACATAGATGCGTAGCCAAAGAAAATAAATTGGAATCCCTTGCGGAGTTCACAGGGTTGGCTTATAATGTATAGTTCATCGACAACCTTCAATATAAACTTTGTATCAATAATATAAATAATGTATCTGACTATTGTATAAAAATAATTGCGTTTGTTGTGACCCATATGGATAAGTTCACTATTGAAGCAAACAGTTTTGAAGCATGCTGCAATGATCTATGTTTTCAGGAGATTTCCCTTTTGACATGTTAGTAGAATGCAGGTAATATTGCGTCGAACGTCTTGTACGACCTAACCCAAGGTGACACTCGCTCACACTCTCTGTTTAAACAGCTTTGCAGTGTCAACTGGGACCTTTACCTTATAGTACAAGTCTGTTGCCCGCACCACGAGGACTTGTTTAAGTTTGCCCATAAAGAGATTTGTACAGCTAATAATATAGAAAAACCCTGTAAGCCCTGTTAAGCGGTCTTTAATAGGGCCAGTCACACATTTCAACACCATACGACGGAGCCCGGATAATCGTATAATCGCATAGAGACTGCTACTGCGTCTTGTATTGGTAATAGTAAAAGAATTAACTTGTTATGTATTTAGCTCCATAATAGGATATCCCAGTCGATAAAAATACATTTTATAATCTTATAAAGACTTCAGGTATAATAAACGGATACTTGTTTGGTTTTTTCTGCCTGTGCACCAAAACCAATTTTTTTCTCTCTCTACCTGGACTCGTTCTTCAACTGGTGACGTGTGTCTTTGCAGCAAATATTAGAACACCGTAGCCGTTTACTTAAAACATGGTAGGATTTCGGGGTCAAAGGTGATGGGAAAGAAACAAAGGGAAACCACTTGCTGATAGTATAAGATTGTCTTAATTAGGAACGATCGACTTGAAACTGTACATTATGGTGAGATGATGCTCTACGAAAAGAAGATTTATTTCAAAGTCTAAGAGACTATGTAAACGTTAACTGGTTTATATTGAATGTTTACAAATATTTACAGAGATATGCACACGATATTGGAAGGGATTCCAACTTTTTATATTTTTTTTTCTTAAAGCTAATTCTTCTTCATAATTATTCTGTTGCCATATGTTATGTCAGCCCTGTGGCGAGTTCTGGCATTGTTTCGTGTTGTTTTCTGAATCAGTCCACGATTACTAATCTCTGTGTATCGATACAACTTAGCGTATCTTATCTCCACGGCGTAATTGTTCACTTCCAAATCTAAAAAGGTCAGTAACGGCGTGAAATGTAACCCACTCAGTTCGTGTTCACAATAAATCTATTTCAACATATAATAGAAAACTAATTCCATCAGGAGTTCTCGAAATTTCTCGGTTTTTTGTCCGGGAAAGAATGCCAAGTGGTATTTCAATGAGCCCGCCGTTGTCTATATACCGAATTCGCTCCGCTTTTCTAATGACATTGAGAGGTAGAAGTAAGTGCGGCCAGTTAGATTTCTATTAGAGGCAGGGTTCTGTGTATAGCTGCACATTAATTTTATTCTAAACATCAAATTAATCCCCGTGTCGTGTTTCATCAGTACATATATTAAATTTCCAGTTTTGACGACAGGCAGCCTTTTTTTCGTAGACAGTGTCGATACTCCAGGGTGTGACCAGCCTCTGAAATATTAATTTGTTTTGATGATTCGTCAGTATTTCCATATGGTCCGAATATATCCTCTCATATCTCGTTTCAATGTAACATTTAGCGGGAGCCACTGATGTGATGGTGTTTGTCTGTTCGCATGACATTGTGTGATAACATACACACACAAAAAATGTCACGACGACTACGACCTTTTCTAAAGGGTTTCGTGTTAGGAATGACTCCGTCAGTCATTTCCATGAAATGTCAATGTTTCATCAGCACACGTCCTGAAATGTGTATCGAGCTAGTATAAATTTTGAAGTTTTGCAGACACAAGTGGGGGGGGGGGGGTAAATATCAGAGACTACAATATAGCAACAGTCGTTATTATGTCATTAGCTAAGAACTAACCCCCCCTCCCCCCCCTTATGTCGCCGTATCTTGTAAATTCGATGTGAAATTTATAGTATACATGATATTTGGTCGGAGAGAGTATCATGAAATGGAAACCCTGAGTGTCCCGATCGAAAGCATGTAACGATTTTCAGCCCAATTTACTTATGTTTATTATAATTTTAGGACAATTAGGCGTATCATTAGATGTTACGCTCCGATTCCTTTCAGCTGGAGGCTATTCGCCAGCACCGTGTACTTGGTGTATTTACCACAAATCGATATGGCAAGCGAGGCTGCCTACAGTCCGTAACCAGGGGGTAGTTCTCAAATTCATGTTTGATGAAGCTAACTCCAATGTATCTATCTTACTTAACCATAACTTTGAATTTTAATCTTATTACAGCATTTCATCCACCTGACAAACTCCCAGGGACAGGTCTCAGGGGCTGCTAGGTATCGCTTCAACTTCTTATATCCTATCTTCAACTAAACACGATCGATAGATAAGCCCCTTCAACCATACTTTTGGCGCTATGGATGTATGTAGCCGATCCCCGTAAGATAAATGTTGAGTGTTTTTGACTAAAATGTTTGTCCAAGACGACTTCGGAGATGACTTTCTCTTTGTTGTAGCGTTGAAGGTTGGGTTTAGAAAATAAAGTACGGGTTTATTTACCGACTGCGTCCTATCTACAAAGAAATGTAAATTGTACTGTAGTATTGGGAAGAGTGTACACGACACTTACACTGGGTCCACAGAGCACGTTTTATTAGAAATACACTCTCTATAAATGAGTTGCCGCCTCGGACAAAAGCTGCACCAGAAATGTATATGTACAGTGGACAGTCTATGTTTGCCCCTTTCACATTGTCTTTTAGTTTAGTGTGCAGAGTCCATTGTCGGGTGTCATTTTTTTAGCAGAATAGAAGTTATTGATCCAGTCATGACACAGTATATGGCAAAGAAAAAACACACTACTGTATATAATACAACTTATTTCTGCACTCGTCCCATGATGGTTTCTCCAAAGTCTGCGAGTTCAAATATTTTTGCAGTGGTAGTAGACAACATCAGTATTACGAACACTTGATGGTTGCGTGATACAACATCTATTGTAGGAGGATGTTGAAGTAGGTGTCGTTACCATGGTGATACAAAGAAATGAGTGGACTGTGAAAGATAGTGTCATTGTCCAGTTATATTTGACCACCCCTATCCTATTATCTAGCCATGCGTCAGGTTGACATGCTCCTCTGTTTCGCGCTACACGGCATCTTTATTGCTAATTCGTCCCTTTATAATATATTGAATGGAGATTTAGATATGGTATGGTTCAAACACGAGACTACTTCAATCTATTCAGATTGGGAGTACTGTAGCATGTCTTACGGAAATTTTTCATTCACTTAGAAATTCTATATTTGTAATTAATAGGTATAGGCGACAAATTAGTTTTGTACTGCTCTGGTATTATGTGATCAGTAAATTGCAGATTTGAGAACTTGTTTCAGAGGGAATATGAATTTATATTCGTCTTGGCACTGATATGTTTCTTCGGTGGTAGTGTATGGTAGTAGCTGGTTTTCTTCAGTTTCGACTAGTCACAGGAGATCTTAGTATTAGCAGGGCTATCAAAGTATTTAGAAGCAGAAAGCACAACATCGATTGAATTGATCCAATACTGTAAAGTGTATACCTCTGTCAGCAGACTGCCAATACTGTGTTGTGACAACAGAATAACGGTAGGTACAAAGAGCCCGTGAAAACTGCACACTAGTCGTAAGTACCGCCAACACTTAGTCTGTCTTTTACAACTCTCTCCGGACAAAGACACCACAAAATCACCGGCTTTAAACAACTTTTAAAACCGAAACCCGATCTGAAAATTGGTGTTAATAAGCAAGCATCGGTGTTAGATGGTAACGATAAGCTGGCAAAGCAACGGGCTTTTCTTTTTCCAGTCTCTCTGGAATTTGTCGCCGCCGGTCTGCCAAGGTTAATCAGCCATCTCACGTGTCCAACTTACAGATTATGCTACGGACCGAGTTTTGTCTAAATCCCGGAGAATGTTAAGTTTCCCCCGTGTCCAATCAATTTAACGCATTAACTGGTAGACACTGGTGAAACAAGACCCCGATGTACCCTTTCAAATGTCAGACATATGTCGATCAATGAACAGACCGTCAGATAATTGACGTTTTGTTTTCTAGCAGAACATATTGTTTTTGGCGTCATTACAAGCGAAGCTCTCTCATTCTAAAACAACGTTTACCGTCATTTTCCAAGGGGGAAAGCCATGCCACTATTTCAGGGTACCCTCTAAAAAAATCATCATCCTGGCTGGCTGGAATTCTCCGCTTTTTTGTCCTTGAAATTTTTTTGGTTTGCAAGTGTGTAAACAATGTTATATTAAATTTTTTGGACAATAATAGTCATGAATGATGACTGTATTCAAAGTACACGTACGTGAGGTTAGTAAAAGAGAGTTGAACACTCCTTCAGATCCAGAACACTGCCAGAGTGTGTAATGGCATGCGGCTAAATGAATGCCTTGAATAACAATGTAGACAGTCGTCTTGTACTAATGGTGGTATATTGGTCCACGGGTACAGTAATGACCGGTTGCTTTATTTCCCTACTGGGGCCCAGTACAAACTTTTATACAATAATTAATAACAAGAGCAAACTACTTAGTAGGCCCACCTCTGCAATAAATCCAGTCGAAGAGTACGCCTGCTGAAAAGCCCGGGCGGATTATGAACTCTTTATTTTCATATTAAGCCTATTACTTCCACCTTGTCTGCAGATTGGTTCACAAAACTGACAAAGTTACTAGCTGAATAATTTCTATTGCAATTGAAATCCCAAGGTAACTGTGTCTCGGCTAGTTGAGGCGACTAAGATTGGATTTGATCAACGTCTTTCAAAGCATCAATAGTTATGTTTTCCATGCTTGTAACAGTACACAGAACGCCCCATCGGGAGCCCAGCCGAGTTACCGAGTCAATTTACAAAACGGCATTAGCTTTACAAAACAACACACAACAAAGAAAGTAGTGTATACATTGGCGACGTTACAGGATAATTCAGGCAGGTAAGCACCGTACGGTTAGGGACGGAGAATAGTTGTAAAAACATCCCAACCAACATGGTCTTTTCAGCCGACTACTCTTGAACACCCTTGAACACCCTATAGATATTGTGCATTGGACTCTACTGCCTCCCCCAATTCATCCTTAGTTCATTCAGATAACCTTGTCTGTACACACCCTAAAAGTAAGAGCGACAGAGAGTTTCGTTTGTGTAACCGTGGTAGTCCAAAATACATTTACAAGGTCTTCCAGCCAGTCTATACAAGCTGCAACTGTTAGCTCATTCATGATTCATCACTGTGCTATTCTCCATTGCACCAAGTTTATACAACTATAGAAGATACATGAGATATGATGTACCACAAGATAAAGATGACTCCATAGTCTGCTGTGACGTCATTTGTATGCATGGAGGATCAAGTTCATGTTCTTCCGTCCAAGATAGTGATGACGTCAGCAAATGATAAGACAGTTCATTAATAATTATCAAACTTTCAAAACGTTTATTTTAAAGGTCGATTTTCTTACAAAATCAGCCTTAACATTTGGCATGGTTGTTTTGATCCACAGTTAGTTATTATCTGGTCTCTGCATCATACAATTCTGGAGTTGCCCATATCTTTGGTGAATCTCTGTACGGGTCATAGAGTCCAGACGGCTCATTGAAGTGTCTCTTAGCATCTTTTATTGCTAACAAATCGATCCTTACACAGGTTTCTCCTTTTTTTCTTTACTTGGTCCTTACCTTTAAGCAAGTCAGCGTATAAGACTGATGTTGTCGACCAGGAAGGGTGTTTTACTGCTGAATTAGAAGTTGAACAACTGAAAAGTGATAATTAGTTTAGTAATTCTCACGTCGGTAACAAGAGTTTGGGGCTATTTTATTGTGGTATGTGTTCATTGTTTGACCAAGCAGCTACGGTTGTCACACTCTTGAGATATTCCACTCCAACAGAGTGCTCTTTTTCTGTGGCAACCTACTTAAAAACTCTGTTTTCTCTCTAGCTCTGAGGGCAACGCCGCAGAATGGTTCTCCCAATGCCCCTTTTAACTCAACACAGACCATACAATGGCAGTACGTTTGGTCATTCAGAGTGTGAGCCTTTGAAGTCTTTGAGGACTCTTTACCGCTCTCTTTATCTCCTTTCAGACCATGCTGTAGGCACGTTACCTGGCTTTTTCTCTTGGTTTTGTTCTACAAGTTGTCTAGGGGAGTTTTCTGGCCTATCACATGACATACTACACACAGACATACAAATAGGGCACAGAGGCATATAAACACTGTGCAGGGTGAGACTGCATCAACTCTTTAATTATTAATGAGAGGCTAATGGGTTTGAACTACTAATGCTTAACTAAATTAATAACGGAGGACTTCATCCACTCACCGTGGCTGGCAGCCTCCGGCAGTGTGCTAGGCACCCCCACAGCATCAAGAATGTACTTTTCTGCCACTGTCGTTGTATTCTAAGGACACGTTCAAACTCTCCCTGGCATATAAAAAAATATAACTGATGGTGAGCCAGTGACAGCGTCTTACCTGGTATGTCGAAGACGCGACAGGTCTGTGGGTGTGTATGTGTGTGTACGAAGCTTCTAACCTGAAACCTATCGATCCATTGACGGTGAAGGAACATCCAAACACAGACATGAATGTTGATTGCAATGACTCGACCCTCTGCTTGAAAGCATACACAAGGTGTACATTTCGTCGGTCAGGAAAATGTAAACAGGGAGCGCTATTCTTATGTTAATAGTGAAACCAGTTGAAATCATTCGTCATAATAAAACCCTCATTTGTCGGTTCTGCTACTGTGAAAGAGCGCACCATTCTCTCACACAACGTGCCTTGCCTGTTGACCCATCACTAACTACTTACCACCAATCTCTGATGTGATACTTAAGTACTTTATCGACAGCGACAGTGGTTTATTTCTCCTAAGCTACCAATTTTTCAAGGCGCTCCAAAACTTTAAAAATGCGCGCTCAAAAGCAGACTCTCGAGTCTCACTCCAAAGTTTTTGTTTTGTTTTGTTTTTTAATTGAATCATACAGGTCGTTTGAATGTTGCAGTCAATCAGTCCATTCACACAGTTCGTGGCAGTTCGATCATAGTTATTAATCATGTAATAATTCCCGCTAATAGGTTTGCCGATTAGTCGGTGTAATATGCAATTAGAATAACTTGGTTAACATATCTGAGCTCAGGTCGTGCTCATTTTTGTCAATGAAAAAAGGATGAAGTCAAGGGGTGACGTGAAGAGTGTATTGTTCCGCACTCAGAATAGCATAAAAAGATACCATTTAATTACACCACGCTATTCCAATTCTTACACTAACTGTATGCCGGAATCGTTACTGTACACGAGTTGGCGACAGATCTTCTATCTGGGACGAGAGAAAGGTAAACAAATTATGGGAAATCGAGTCTCAAAATCGATGACCACTGAAACCTTACAGATGTTAGCTCTGTGTGCGGATCGATACAACGCTATTTGCTTACGATGACGTATGGGGGCAGGGCGCTCTGTGATTGGTCATCGCGAGTACCCCTGTTGCATGAGAGGGGCTTACAGTAAATCTAATGCTATTATACACGTCCAGTCCGAGAGTAAGCACGAGCGTGTGAAGGTGATCAATCACAATCATTTTCGCATTTACACTACCTAAGCTTGCCTTTAACAAGGTTAAGCCTTGTTTTAGATTCGGCTTAGCTAGTCAATTAGCCATTCAGCTGTGTCGTAGCGTTGTAGTGGAGTTAGTGCAGTCCAGGGGACTGAAAGCATGTACTATGTACTAGTAATAAGTTGAACTGTTAGTTATGTATCGACCGTCGATCTGAGCGTACAGGGATAGTTGTTACTTAGATTTACGCTGTAAGTCGCCACAACTTGTTGGTTTCAAGTACTAACATTGATCATTTCATTATGCTGACAGAGAGAGTCCAGCGGTCCGGAATCGTCGTATCTTACAATTAGCATAACTGCAACCGTCAAACTCACATTCGGAGATCCGCCGGCAGTCCAAGTAAACAACCAGGTAAGTGAAATTACATTACACTCTCAATATTGCCATCAAAACATGAGGTTTTGTATATGTAATCGGTAAACTTCTTGTTGACGTAAGTGCAACGCGTAGTTTGTTATGGATAATTTAATTGACTCGTTGCGTACGCCATTTAAAGTTCATTTTCCTTTTGTATATGGTTCCCGGATTTGTGAATGACTTGTATCTCAAACCACTAAATCATATCCTGATATCCTCGGTGATAGTTGACAACCGATTAGTACTTGGGATATACAAGTAATGATAAAATAATCGTTAAAAACAGACCATGTTCTTGTCATATTCCGGAATTAAGTTTCAAAACCTGCGGTAAGACAGACACAAATATGGAGGGGTTTTTGAAGAACAAAAATTGTGACTTGTATTGAAAGGAGTCCAGGCAAAGGTGTGAAAACGCGTTGGGGCTTTGTTTTTAGTTCAGAATGGACTTCATTGATGATTCGAGGCATCTACATTCACACCAAGTTTCTCACCATCGTTCTGGACCCAACTCAAAGGAACCCCTACAAGTGCTTGTTTACTTTATGACACCGTCTCGTCGAAAAAAAAAACGGTACATATATTCAGTGGTTAATACAGCACCAAAACCCCAAACAGATTGGTGTTTTTGTTTGGGGATTAGTTTTCAAGAGAATGAAAAGTTACAAAAACTGAAAAAGCAAAACATAGAGTTGTTTGAACTGATTATCGGCCTAACATCCATGGTATAATTCATCATGCAAGTGAAGTTGTTGATAAAAAAAACAGCAAAGAGTTTGTCACCCTGAATTCAACAAGGCTTCGCAACTAATAAACACGAGTCTGTTTATTAGATGGTAAATTACGAAGGCGGAGACGTCTTGTGTAGAGGAGTGTTCACCCGCCAAATTTGGTTCTCATAAAATCACAATAGTATATACATAAAGGATATCTCAATCCTGGCTGGCTGAGGTAACACAGGTAACCACATTTTCGTGACTCGGAATGACTACAGCTGTTTGACCCAATGTACATGTACCAGTTGACATTTTCACGAACAACTGACTCCAAGTTTATATGTGTCAATATCTTTTTCGGCCAAGTTGTAATTTGCATGATACTAACGATAACTGCCAGCCATGAGTCAAACTTGCTAGTATTTGTTTTCTCTGAGACAACACCTGTATATCAAATAGATACTGACCCCCATCTTTAACCTTTGATAAAAAAAAACAAGGAAAATCTCACCAACTGTTTCTTACTTTCCAAAAACCTCGAAATGACCAAAAAGTTGCATAGATTAGCAGAAAGGACTCGAAACTCGGTACACTAGTTTTTTCTTAAAGTCAATAACATCGCTGTGTAGTTTTTGGATTAATAAACATTGGTACAATAACAAAGGCGGGAGAAACCTTATCAAACACAGCACTGGAGCCATGAGGCCATTGCGTTTCTTGATGTAACACCTACGGTCTCCTTATCAGTGGACATTATCTGGTATTGTTTTTAGCCTTCTAACGATGATCCTCTACATATCTCTATGAAAGCTTTTCATGTAAGCTCTCATCACCACCTTGTTATATATGTTTATACACAGAGTAAGGTATGTGAGGGGATCATAGTGCTAACACATTCACACATGCGGTTATAGTCAGTCGGTCAAAATCTAAAATTGAATAGGTAAACATTTTAGGCAAGTCGGAACGTAGGGGCTAACGAGTCAATGAACTGAGATGAACACTTGGCAACCAGTGATATTGTATGCTTACATTACTCAATGCACTTGTAGGGTTTCCGTGTATGTGTTGGCCATGTGTTTGAACGAGTCACGAATCCACGATCGCAACAGTTTGTTTGATCTGTTTGTAAATTTACTGAAAACATTGAAATATGACGTGTTGTTACAATATGGTACAGATCTCGGCCATTTTTACAAACTAATGTTAAATTGGTGACCCAAACCATGTAAGTCAGAGCTCTCCATGTGTCTAACATTATCGACTGTTAAAAGTTACGATTTTGGGTGACTGCGAGACTAGTCCCGTCTTGTTTTCATTTGTTATTCAGTTTGAGTGTATCACTATCCTGTCCCAAAAAAATGTATCTGTAATTATTTCTTACACGTCTCTTCCACCGGTTTGTTGAACGAATTGTATATCTATAAGTCAAAGCAATGATAGAGAGGGGAAACCGATATCAGATAATTTAGTAACTCGCCGTGAGCAATCTCGCGATGGCGATGTGAGCGATCTTAAGAAATGCGAAGTTAACGAAATTTTCAATTTGAAATTGCATTTGAACAGATTGTCGGTGCTACGGTGCCCATCGTAATACATATAACGACTTCGTGTCACTGTTATAACGAATAATTGTGAGTAAAACCACTGAAAAATACGCTTTAACAGCGGTGTGGTGGTACGCATTCGCTGATGCCGTTTGCGATTGATATGAAGTGGCTACGAAATATCAGCGCGTGTTATGGCGAATTATCTCCACGTTGTAGTATCAAATCTAAGACATACATGGCATATCATTTCTTGTTGAAAATATTACTAACTGTGTAGATTTTTCTCGGTTATTTTCACAATTGCCACAAACTTTTAATCCCCTTCAAAGTCTTATGCAAAAATTGCATGAACCGAAGAAGTTTATAACTGCACATCTTCAAGATGGCGGCGACATGGGTCAGGGGGAGAAACGACTCAACACAAGCGCGGCTTTAAGACTTTAAGATAGTGCATGTTACTTACAACACGAGAGAGAGAGAGAGAGAGAGCACTGCAAATAGTATTGATTGTATGAAAAAACTATAGCAAAGTGCTTATTATTCAGGGGTCGATTTAATGGTTGGACATTTCACTTCTAAATGTCGCTGAAATGCTCCATAACTATGTATGGAGAGTATACGCCAATAACGGTCTCCACGCGTGTATACACACACATTACCGGGTGTTATCTGACGGTCGAAGTTTGATGAAAAGACACTGGTCACGTCATGGAACTTCTTTTTTTTAATTTTAGGCACAACGTCGTGTTGTAAAGTGTTGTACATTTCTACAGACTAATTTCGGTTTGATTGACAATTTGGATTCGTATCAGACGTTGATCATAATACGACTGCTTATTATTATAGTTAATTATTAAGTAGAATAGAAACAGTATCCACCCAATTGGAAATTGCATATTTGATGTCCGATGCCTATCTCACTGTGACGACATGCCCTGAGATAACCACCATGGTAAAATAAGTATCAACTTTAGTTTATCAGTTTCTAAAAAAAATTCTCGTTTTTTGAAAAAAATTTCCATGGCGAATGAGTCACAGCTAAAACGCTTGTTATAATGTTGGTTTGTATTTACATTACAACAGACTACACTTAGTCGTTTATGCTATGATAGCAAACATATGATAGTTCAACATAATTGCCACGGTCCTATCAAATTATTAAGTCAATATGTAGGCAGTAACCCCAGAAAAAATATTGTGACATCGTATTTGCTAATATAACACGTTCACGGTGCTAATAAAAACGCGGCCTGAACGGCCAGGTTCGACGACTTACATTGTCCCCGCGGATCACTATCTTAGACTTAACATTGTACGACGATTTCGTCTACTTACAAATCGATCGTTCGTTTGATTCGCCATTACTAAATAAAGACGAAACAAAAACTCATTAGACAATCGTGCTGTTCGTATCGCGTCATCCCTCGAGCGTTCCAAATCGAAAATTAAACTGTCTACCGTGTGCTATGTGTCTTGTACTTGGGTAGTCAAGCCGAACTTTTCCACGACTGTGTTGTGTTCACCTGACGGTATTAGTATTATTATTATCATCATTATTATTATTACATAGATCACAGCAAGGGTTGAATATTGAGATAGAAATATATTCAAACATATAACTTGTATAAATATGTTGAAGGTTGCCGTTTGGTGATAACGCGAGGCTGTATCATGCAGCATACTGGAATCGTATAGTGTGTGAATTCATAATCTCTGTATCTCATGCTACTCCGATTGTATCGCTGTCAGTGCAAAGGGGCACTATGCTACAACTAATCTTAACAATGTGCATATAGCAGTGGAATAAATTCTATTTTCAATCACTATATTTCATTGGCAAACATACAATTTTGATAACATAGAGACACACACCGTCAGCGACTTTCTATTCAGGTAACACGAAACCTCCACAACAGTGTTTTCTCTTCTTCCCCCCTTTTTCTTTGTAATCGCGTGAAAAGTACGTCAACTCTAGTTGAAGAACCTGAAGTTTTAATTCACTTGTCAGCGTTCCTTGTACAATTGAAGATGTTTTGAAGTAAAACAATAGTTAATCACGTCTCTGTTCACCCGCTGAAAATGTTCGTTAAAAACCATTGTCTAGTATTGATACTCAGCACTCGAGAACTACCACACTTTTGTATCACGTAAATAACAACATTAACATTTGTAAATATTCATTAAGACATGGAAAGCGCGCCTAGGTTTGGTTCACATCATTGTGTCTCTATAGAGCTCTCCAGCTATTTTCCACAATTAGCCCACCGTATCCTGTAGATTGCAAACAAAACTTGTACGTAAACACAGCTAAATCCTCAAAAGTCATAATTTATAACCTTGATGCAAACCAGGGACATCGTAAATGAACAAGGATTAAGTAGCGTAAGGGTTAAAATTCCCCTTCCCAAGATGTCCGTAAAGACCGATTAGTTTAAGAGCTCAGGAGAAATGACATCAGGTATCAAATTTTGCAGTGAGTTCAATAATTCATTAGAGTTTACAATTACTATCCCGTTTGCTATGATTTGAAATACAACAAATTAGTAAATGTTGTATTCTGTACGACGCCGTTAGCGGAATGCAGTACGTGTATGTCTTGTCTTGTTTTTGGTAAGAAGTCATAATGTCCTGACTTGGATTACGCCGCCGATTGGAAAATATTCTTCTGTCGTCAGAAATATGAAATTTTTTGAAATTCTCTTGTCGGAAGGTGAAAATTACTCGCATTATGTTCTTTAATTAGGTTTACGACCACTCTGTAAAACCCATATCGGAAGTCTTCATTGGATTTCTGAATGTTGAGTGCGGGAGTGAACTTCCGTCAGATGTTTTCCTTTAAGAATTAGACTCGTGTTGTTGGATTGGATTTGTTTTGTTCGGGATATAATTAATTTCGGGGGTGGAATGTGTCGGTGCATTTCTTATCCAATATCTCATCCCGTTGTTTTGGCTCAACTCATAATACGCGTATTGGCGAGTCATGCTATTGTTGTACGGACGGTGTATAGAAAGTCCCAAACAGAAGTGGAAACACTGGCAAATGGACACGGAGCAAATTGAATAGATACATGGCAGCAACAAATTAAGTGGTATGACACTCTATTCTTTCACAATAAATTGCACTGATATACGCCAGCCATGCCGTGAAAAGGGGTACAACACACACTGTGGTTATTGAATACAGATTGAAGCGTGTGTATATAGTTTTTCTTCCATCTTGCATATCGTAACTCATGATAGATGTGACCCCCAGCATCTGTTACTCCTATTTCGACTACCCAGATTTGATATCACCACAGATTTTTTTTCCACATTTAACAAACCGCTGACACAAACTTATGAACAGAAAAAACATGCAAATGTTGCCTATTTTTGGTACACATTTTTATTTATGTCACCACTCCTCATGTTGCTAAAAATATATCGCGATTTTTGAACTGCTTTACAGACGAACATCATTCTATAAAAAAAAGTGCCAGATAATGTAAGCATCATGTGTCGATGAAATAACGGCGACTAAGAAATAATTGACAAAATGCACCATACTGTGAAAGCTTAAGTGAACAGAGCAGTGTAAAATCATGTCGGTAATAGATGTATTCGTAAATTAAAGTTACAGCAATCAGTTGAAGTGCACTTAATAATGGTCTAATTTAGTTGGTTATTAGATGATAGTGGCCAAAACACTCGTGTATTTCCTTCTCTCGCCATACGTATCACGGAGGTTTTTACCCCGGGACAACATTAATACTGTTCCCCCTGATCCACAAATAAGTATACAAACCCAAATGACAACATATTTTGGTAATTACAGAATAAATTCTTGGTTAGAGTTTCCAATGATTTCTGAGTAAAAATTTACAACCGATCAGCGAAACGGAAGGTCTCCAGTCATTCATCCACTGTATAATTAGCTCAAATTTACTCAATTTTGAGAGACATCTAAAAAATCGATTAGATGATTGAATTTTACATCAATTACGTTGTTATTAGATGCAGTGGTTATCGTAGATTAGTCTTTTGGAAGTGAGATGTATACCCTGAGAGTACTAGTACTGGTAGTACAATGCGCTATACGAGTCCATTCCGCAGCTCGCTACAGCTCCGTGCCACCGGGTACTTAGTTAGCTGAGCTGAGCAACGATACTCGCCAAGCATACCCGGCTGAGTTCGTTCTCGCATTGCGATTGTGGCTTCGGTGTGAGGAATTCCGTCATCTCGTTTCACGGTAAACTTGTCGTGGTCATTTGACTCTGAACACGAAGTATATGGTATACTACATCTATTCAGTATTGACACCCCATCAAGGAGCCTATCAAATTCGCATCAATCACAACGTTCCAGCAGGGTGTCGCCTCCTGTCAAACACAGCCCCATTTGACGAGCCAAAAACCACCACTCTTCCACAGCACACTTACATTATTTCGTTTATTTCGTTAAAAAAAAAAATTCGTTCTTAGACAATTTCGATGACTATTAGAGAAGAAAGCTACAATTTGATATACTAATTTGCTCAATAAGTGTTACATCATACATATGTCGTTTTTGTTTTGCCTTATTCCCCCCCCCCTCCCCCGTAGGCATTTTACATTTATATAGTATGTTCATTTCAAGTGATTTGATCACCTTTGTCGGCAGCTAAGGTAATGTTTCAAAGAGAGGGAAAAAAACTTGACTTGTTTAAGTAAAATTGTCCATTTCACCACTAACAGACTACCGATTACTGTCATAAAAACAGTGTAAGATCACTACGTCATCCGTTTTTAGATTTTTATGAAGCAAGCTGTGCGATGTATTTTTAGTGCTAATATCAATATAACATTATAATGGTAAAGTAGTCTCGTGAAGACAAATGCTACAGAGATACAAACGGATTCTAATCCAGTTTGGATTACAAAGTGAATAGCAGTTGTTTCTAGTTTTTAGCTGTGAAGAGTGCAAACAGTATCTGATTTATAATAAATTAAATTGATTTGTAAATTCCAATCCTATCCAAAAAAATAACTAATATTTTTTTTCTTTTTCTCTCTATCCCTGATTATCATACAGTGTGTCTCTTGACATGGTAAACAGTAATATAGAGTTAAGCTATGAGATCACTCAGTAAGAAGTCACAATCACTTTACCGGCTCGTGAATCTTTGAACAACAAATTTGATCACAATGGCCTACACAAATCAATAATCCGAGCAGCGGTGTATTATCACGGTCTGTTTATTAAACCTAAGGATATTTTGAAAACTCCTCTTTTTTTTATAAATGTTGAATTTAGTAAAGAGGTATCAGTTTTGCCTAAATGACAAGGGTCGATTCGTTTATCCGCCCGTGACTTATATAAAAGTGACATTTCGACTTCCCATGCCATTTTGATCAGTTGTTTTATTTATATGTAGTAATCCCGTTTTAACAAACTGGCGAGACCTCTACTATACTGAAGTTAAGGTGAAAAGTTGGACAGAATCGTGACGTGCATGAGCCGTGATTTTTATTAGTATTATTTCATACATGTACATGCAACACATTTTGTGGAAAATTTGAAAAGGCCTATATATATTTGCACTGAATTCTATATGGCAGCAGCTGCAGTCGCACTAAAATAGTAGTAAATTTTCAGAAATTTGGCACCGCGCTTTTCATGTGAGAAATCATTGTTTACTCGTTGTGGTGGCCTCACACAAGCGTCGCGGCTGTTGACGGGCCAACAACAGTAAGGCATGTATGTCGCTTTATTTGACCTAAAACTGGCATCCGATTTCATTCACCTTGGAAATTGAAATGGCGGTCCAAAAGAACCATTCTAGTCCGGACAGAGACACTAAACCAGCTAAATATTTTCATGGTCAACGGTAGAAGCCGTTAATCGAAGTAGTAATTGTGGAGAGAGGGAATGGGGGTGGTGTAAATATAAGATTATAAAAAACAAAAATAAACAAATAACACCAGTGGTCGCAATTTGTGACATTTCTATGTTCAAACTCCTCGACTGATTACGTGTTCACCGGTTGTTGTTGTTTTCTGTCAAACGACATGTTTGTAACTACTTGAAACTCAGAACCCGTTGTTGTCAAAGCCTTCGGAAGTTAGCAATTTCACCCCACATCTGCTCCAGCAAACCCCGCTCTGTTCACACACGATAATTAACACAAAGAAAGAAAAAAAAGGCGTTAGTGAAGCGGGGGTTTCGATTTAACTAGATAAGTTCATTGTTAATTATTTATATGAATGATGCATGAAAAAGAATGAAACAGGAGAGGAGAGAGGGAGAGAAAAGTAAGTACTAAGACAGACTGACTTTTAGTTGTGGGGATATCATCAGTCATGTTTGAATATGACGACATAATTGTTTGCTTTTGAAAATTTCTCTTTGTAGGCCATGTAAGTAAATGTGATGTGGCTGTTTACATGTGGTCAGAGCACACTATATTATACAGCACTACGTTGTCTGTGTACGCCTTACACTATATATTATCAATACACTGTCACACAGACCCGCAAAACAAAAAGCCTCAATAGCCGATTATTTGAGACAGTGAACGACCAACCCAGCCCCTTTCTTCCCTTTGCCTGAGAGTAGGTACCGGTTTAATTTTTGCTCAACCAGATTTCAGGAGCGAACAAATGACGTACATTGTACTCTACGTTAGACAGAGCCCCTCTTATTCAAACGACGGCTCTCTTTAATACCAGTGTCTTATTGTCAGCGTTCTTCAATCAAAGACAGACACTTTTTGTATGTTTTTTCTTCTTCTGTGCGTTGATTGAAGATTGTATTGAAAGGAAATGTTGCAGCAGGCCCCCCGATTTGGCAGCATTACAAATCGTACGCATTCTAGTCCACTAACTCTCTGGTATTTCTTCGACATCGATTCATGATAACTTCATCAATTATAAACCTTTGGATTGCCTAGACCCCCACTGCATATACTATATTCACTCTATGTCACACCCTTAAATCGATTCTCTCGGCCTGAAAATGGCCATACTTCTCACAAAAAGAGACAAACGTGTACAAGAAGACATCCGATTAAGACTTTGATACGTGGACCGTGTGTAGAACAACAATTCCGGATTTGGGTGTTTTCTTTTCTCACCTCAAAGAAATTGTGGACAATATCGAGACGTAAGCAAACAAAAATTTACAGGTATTATGAAGAGGTACGTTTGTATGTTGACAAAAAGCAGATAACCCAAGGGTTAGTCATTTGACTGTTTAAAAACATTCGTTATCAGACCATTATTTGAACGGGTTAAGTCTCGGCGACAGAAAGCGATCTTACGAATAGGACTCGAAAATCAACAACGCCCGAAACAGTAGTAAACTGTTGTCTGTCCGTAGGTCGATTCTACTCAAGTACGCCCAGGTAATTGCTTTGTTTTGTTTTCATTGTAATGGGATATTATATTTCAATATAAATACGCGAATATGTTAATATTGACAGTTAGAGTTTATATAACACATGGAAGACACGAATATGTATGTATGTATGTATGTATGTATGTATGTATGTATGTATGTATGTATGTATGTATGTATGTATGTATGTATGTATGTATGTATGTATGTATGTATGTATGTATGTATGTATGTATGTATGTATGTATGTATGTGTGTATGTGTGTGTCTATGTACATACACATCCAAGGCTATCACTCATGCATACTAATAGTGGCACTACACCAATTCTACAGAATGTAGACAAACAGAACAATACTTATTTTACCTTGATTAAACAATTGATTTCCACAGGGGACAGTAATATAAATCTTTCCAAGATTCAAGAGATGTTTTCAGGCATAATTTTAAATCAATCGGTGTAATATAACCTGTAATTAACCAATATATACCTGCCAGGACCTTAAATTTATGCCTAGCTTTATTCACATTCTGTGTTTTTCCCCTCTTGTCTATATTGCTATCATTAGATTCAAAGTACGTCTATAACTGGTCAGGACACAAAAAATGAAATCCCGCGAGTCTTTTAAAACCCTGTACACTAAAAATTTACAATGTGTGATTCACCCCCAATTTGCGCTGTCGGTAACCAGTACGACAAATAGCATAACCAAATCTTAGATATACGTCACATGATTGCATTCAAATAAAATTTCCAACTTTGAGGTCGAGACATTCTATGCAATAGGAATAAAAAAAAAAAACCTTGCGTGCATCAAAGCCGACATACCTTTTGAGCGAACAAATGAAAAGGAAAAAAACCCACCCGGCCAGCCGTTGGTGTTGGAGAAGTAAACGTCGTACATCAGGGTGTGCCACAAAGCGAAGTCCGACCGTCCCCGGTAGGATGAATTGTTTTATTCCCATCAAAAAACGGCGATGACACGCACGAAGAAATATTTGGCTATCGCACAATAATACAATGTACTAACGTATTGGTTGGAACACGACGAAACAGATTGTTAAATGCTGGTAGACAGCCTCCCTTACACGCCGCACCGCACGGTCGGTTTTTTTAATGTGAACTCACACATTGGAACGCTTGAGGGGCTCTTTATTTTGTGATCTTATGTTGGCAGAATGCAGTCATCAAAGCATAGCAATCATGAATGTAATATGGTGTTTTAGAGAATAAAAAACATATGCTATAAACTAGTCAATTTTCAATAAACTGTTCATCCATTTTCACCACATGAAACGAGATCATCAGTGTACAGCCATTCGATCGGAAACCAGACTGTCACAGGTTATCGCCTTAATTTTTTATTATATTTATTATTATTATAAGTATTACTATTAATACAATGTCTTTGCGTTCTACAAAGAAAAAAACCGCCAAAATAAACAACGATGGAATTTGGTCTAGAAATCACTTTTATTGCTGTCGGTAGAATTCAATTTTGCATACATTTTACGTCATCACAACTATATGACTACACGTGTGTTTGTTTGTGGGTTCATTTTCCAAGGGGGGGGGACTGCATGTGTGTATATATATATATATTACACTACTCATGGAAAGGTAAAGGCAAGAATAAACCAAACCGTGAAAATGTGATAAGTGATACTTGCAGGTAATAATGGTACTAGTATAATGCTAACCTTGGACATTTTTTTGGCAAACCGATACCAAAATATTGGTGTATAACATATACCCAAAACAGTTCTAATCTTGCAGGATTTCAAGCTCTTACTAACAATCATCACGACTACGTCGAGTTTTAAATGATAGTGTTTTGTTTCCCCATGGCATCAGGCTGTCACTTTGTTATCCCATCTATTTATTGGGATACCACGCTGCCAATTCGTGCCTCGGGATATCGTCACATTGGCTGTCGAAAAATATCATCAACAGTCGTTTGCCCGGTGCTCTTTTTCGCATCTACGTTTATTTTCTTATGACGGCCCCTAAAGAGTTTTAAAATACGATGTTAATAGTATATGTGTAGTTTTTTTTGTCACAAACTACTGAAATGCCGAAAGCATTGCGAGTCGATAACATTTCCAATAATCTAAAAGCATTGTTGTGACGTCACTCACGCAATATTGATTAGACTATTCTCAATCAATCTCTTTCACTCTACTTCTCCTCCCTTCCTCCCCCTCATTCGCTTCTCCCCCTCCCCCCTCGTTCGTTTTGGACGTATCCTGTCTTCATTCACCCTCTCTACTCTCGTCGCCATAATCGCCCCTATCTTCCACAGCGTCGCTTTCTGATCAACTTGAACTTATGAAGTGATTCTTTTCACGAAGGAGATTATACATAAATTTACTAAATACAGTCATTTTTTAAAACTACTGGGCTTCACCACCAGCATACTTGAATGTGTGCACATTGTATCAATTCAGAATTCACATTTCTACAAATAAAAACAACCCCATACATAATATACCTTATAGAACACTATTGACAACTAACGGAGCCTCACTCTGATTTGGTGGTTGGTTTAAAAGGTGATTTCCCTCCGTTCTCAGTCCATTAAGTTCATCAAATGTCTCCGATTTCCCCCATCAACGTCAAAATACTGGCTTACTTATTATTCATCTCCATTCATTTCACTTTCAATTCAATTTCAATTCATGGCCACTCTATTCAATTTTCTTCAATTTGATTTAATTCATGTTTTCATACTTGTATGATACAATATTTTTTTTTGTAGTAGACAGATGGATATGAATCCAAAGAACACACAGTTGTGATGATGTCAGATACACAGATAATCATAACTAGGTTGATCCAAACAGAAACACCAATATAATACTAGCAATGCTCCACCAAACAATCCCTACAGAATCGTAGCACAGTGACTAATACGCACACGACGTGGTTATTCTATCAATTATTAATCGTGCACATATACACTGAATGACATGTAAACTGTCAGTGTTATACAAAATGTATTTTCTAGATTTCCTACTTGTTGATAATACCAAAGCTACCACGCCATTACACTATTACTATTCAAGACACATTTTTTCCCCCAATTTGTTGCCATCAACCACATCTGCATGCAAAATATGTATGCATGGACACCAACTGCGGCGATCCAGCAAGGGGTTCGTTTTCAGCGGAAGTGGACAGACAATTCTTAAATCAAACACTATATAAACATAGCAGTAGATAGAGCGAGAGAAAAAGTGAATGAATGAATGAATGAATGAATGAGTGAGTGAAGAATAACGTGTAGTTGAATACGCGATGAAATGTAGAGATTTAAAGATCTAATACTTATATATTATATGTAAATCACGTCATGTCATATGACACCATATCATCATCTTACGTATCAAATGTCATTTCATAATTATACCGTACATATCATATAACATAATTGTATCACAGCACATCACATCAAATTGAAATATATTACGATATGATATATAATATGGTTGTAAAATATGATGTTATATTATACCATATCATGTCATATCATATCATATCATATCATATCATATCATATCATATATCATATCATATATCATATCATATCACATCATATCATATCATATCATATCATATATCATATCATACCATTTCATATATCATATCATATCATATCACATCATATCATATCATATCATATCATATCATGCCATATCATATATCATATCGTACAATATATCATACATATCACACTATTTTTCATTTCATCGAACCACATTGCATCACATTACATATATAATTATAAATCATATCATACATCATGTCATATCGTATACCATATCGCATCGAGTCACGTCATATTACACCATATCACATCATGTCATATATCATATCGTATCATATCATGTCACATCACAATATATCATACGTCAATCAAATCATATCACATTACATCACATCATACAACATCATATTATCATGATCATGATCATATCATGCTCATATCATATCATATCATACCATATCATATCATATCATATCATATCATATCATATCATATCATATCATATCATATCATATCATATATCACATGTAAAATCATTATCACAATCGTTCGTATCACATTTCATAATTGAGAATAAAAAAGTACCTTCTAAACCAACTAAAAAAATGAATAATTGGGACTCAACCGTTATCTGAACTCAGGAGATCTCTATTTACACATAGTACAAATGAGCAAATCCAATGTGATCAAATAATTGGCGATGTATTTAATTACTTGTGAGCAGATAAAAATAACGTTTCTCTTTGCTATTCGATATTTGGCCACTTTGTAGCAGGCGGAGGAGAGCTCTATCGTCGCGTAAACAGCTGTTCCATGTTGCCGCGCTTTGTTGTGTTCGCCATTCACGTATTTCCAATCAGTCGTCGAACAACTACACACATGTAGTCGAAATAATTGTCTTCGATCCAATCTGTTCAGAAACGGCATGAAAAGGGTCACAATTTACACTCAGTGATGTCTGTGAAATTATTATCATCAACTCAACCACGAGTACACACGGATCAAGCCAAAGGGGGGGAAAGACAATACAGATATTGGAGGGTATTGTCGAGAAGGTTGGGATGTGTATCTTGGAGAAATTACGAAAGTCGATTTTCTTGTAGGGATTGCAGTGAACGAAATTCTCCAGTATTGTGGGAACATACCAATGAGGGAAATGACCAAACCGAGCGACAGCGTTGTTACATTATTTGAGGACAGTTCTAGTACAGAATTAGAACTGATGTAACAGCCTTTATGTGTTTAGTTAATTACACTGAAAGGGATGCGACTATTTCGGATTTGTATTTATCCAATCAGTCACGATCTTCATGTATGTTATGCATGTGAGGGTGAGGCGAGGTTGGGATTGAGGTAGGGGTAGGGGTAGTCTACTTCCTTCCAAGGTGAATTAATATCCCGACTTGCATAACAGTTTCCTTAAAAAAACATTACATTCGAATAAAAGGTTGTTATGGGAAACTCTGCACATGTTTCAGAATTCAGCAGTGTGTCTATACACCACTCGTGTTATTAACTTCAATGAAATTTTTTACAGTATGACGAAGCAAATATTGAATGGTAAAATAAATACATGAATAAATGAATTAATTTGTGTAAATGAGTAAATATAAAAGTATGCTGGCTCAGTTTTGGCGAGGGCAACCGCCAGCGTCCGGTCGTTCAGTTTAAGGTTGGTGGACGTCACTAGAAAATAGATCGAAATTTTGACATCAATTATGGGACACAAGCTTTATCTGTAGCTGAAAAGATACGCCTTTAAGTGGGGATTTGTTACTAAACCATATTGAACCGTACAGGCTTGTGAACGGGGTGTACAGATTTAAACTTCTTTCAAACACTTGTTCCGTGCTACAATCTCTAACGCACATTCACATAAATATTTCTTAGGCCACGATCGTGAATATTGCAAATCGCTCGACAAGTTTTTGGGAAATATTTTGAAAAGGTTGGATTTGAACACTTGTTTCAGATGATAGTGACTTAATCCGTACAATTGCAAGGCATTTCATTCTTGAAGACCCCCCTCCCTCGACAATATTACTTATGCTAAGCAAATGGTTCCTAGATATACTCGGCGTTATACTGTGTTGATATCGTTCCCCTTGTTCTACTGTCAGTTCGTACCTCCTGATTTCGTTGAAGTCGGATAATGTATTGTAGCTATAGGTTGAATGGTGATGGAGCAAAGGATTAATTGGTTAATTTCGTTTGTTGCATTGCTATGCAACAAGGAAGCCTTCCACAAATCGACAACATAACAAACGTAGCCTTGCAATGTGCAAGACTACCAACGATATCTACGGCGGAAATTTGACTACAGCTTCAAATAGCAATTAAAACATTATGCGCGATCTGGAGTGATTTTTAAGATAAGTAACGAATTCTTTCAAGTGGTCACGTGCATGTTGACAACGTTTTAATTTACTTGCAGCACAACTATAATATTTTTGTGGCCTTGGTACACACATACAAACTATATGGGGAGAAACTAGTAAGTGATCTGTCATCCAAGTGTACCAGGTCTTTTATTCCAAGTATGTCTCTCATCATGACAAACATGGGAAGGCTTTTAAGAGTGGTAGTGGTCAAAGAAAGCGAGTCTATTCACACACAAAACAACTGGTCAAATATACTTCTATCTAATGCCTTTCATTGTGTATACTTCCTTTACAGTGAAATTTGCCTGATTGAGCCCACTTCTTGTCCCTTTTATTGTTTGTATGTGTGTTTTTTTTGTGAATCCTTGACAGAGGTTCCGTCAAACCACGTGGAAAAAAGGCAACTGGGTTCTCCGATCCCTGTTCGTTAACTCCGACTCGCCTCCTATGCTATCTATATATATGTATATACACACTGACCATGCAGTCACCCACGATACACTTCCGTGCACTGACACAACGATGGAGTAGAGATTGAAAAGAATATCAAAGCATGGTCATATTAGTACTCAACCTATTATCATAATGATGTGATGATTTCAATAATAACCTTAATTGAATTGTTACTAGGGACTTTTGAATACGTGTCAAATCTGTAATGTAATAATTGAAACCAAAGACACACAAGGCAGCGTTATTTCTATTTACGAAATGAACATCCACGGCTTGAAATGAATGTATCCCCAACCTGGACAGCTCCCCTGTGACTCAATCACCGCGTTCGGAAAAAAACGCACTGTCATTATTGATATGGTTTTGTAATTAATTTGAAGGCTATAAAGACATTATTACGTCCGATGAAAGTTATTATTAGTCAGTGAGGCGTTTTGATTGACGATTGAGCAACTGAGAGAAACAAGTGATTGTAAACGGGGCATCGATTGTGTTGCTATTACCAGGGGAAATCACCTGATGAGACGGAAATTATTCTAATTGCTAAGTATTCGGCGGGACGATGCAATGCCTAACATGCGGCACAGACAGCATTCGAGTAGCTTGATATTGTCTGTTTCATTATGAAGTACAGTATATAACTTGGTGACATTATGTATAAAACTCTATCCACTCTCCCCGCGGCTTGTCATGGTAATTTTCAAGTTCAAATGCAATGTGTCCAGCATCCTGTTCAGGTACACACACACACACACACACACACATACATACACACAAAATAAACTAGTTTCCCGACATAGTTAGCACTTTGAATGTGTAAATTCATTATCTACACCTTAGTAACTACAGACCAAGAGGAAATACAACGTCTGTGATCTGAACAGAACGGAAAAGGGAAGATGACCACAACTGAAATCTAAATAAATCACACCTTTTGGTGACAGATTTTTTTAATGTACACAAACAGGATTTGAGGAGAATGGCTAATTGACACCCAAACAAGTGCTAATGTGTGTTTACAAGAAAATCTAAACTTGTCAAGCTGTGTCGGAAAGCTCTCACAGCCAGTCCTTTTTTGCTACCTGTCCAAAATTTAAGTCTCAATGACAATATAAGTAATTTGACACCCTCTCAGTGCAAATCTATTCTCATTTAATACACAGTGGTGCTCTATTGCTATTTTGTGTTCATGTTTTGAGGGTTTGGAGACACGTTAGTAGACTAGAAATTCAAACAGATACTGCCATTACTGTTAGTTTTGCTCATTAATTTGCCCGAGTTCCGCCTCTCTGGTCCGCCCCAATAGTTACGCCTATAGATTGACAGACAGGCGCAAAGAGAGCTGAACGCGTGGTCACCAAAACACACAAAAATTTACACACTTGGTGTGTAGACGTTGATTCAAAGTAGGCGTAAATACAGATTGATGCCCTTACAATAGCAAGGCCATCTCGTGTCTGTAACGTATAACGTATAACGGAGGCTTCCTAGCTAAAATTACGAGTGCAGAGCCCAGTGACTTGTCCATGAGTAACGGCGTGTGGGAGTACACTCACTTGTTATCCTGTAAGTGACCTACGCAACCTTTACATGTTTTAATGACCGTTCTCCATTGTTTGATAGTTTGCAACTCATCTTCACGAGTTGCAGTACTTCTTTTCGCATTCTTTAGACGTACGTTACCACTACTTGGGACTTCTCCCGTCGTTTTGCTCTCCTACCGATTGTGTCGCGGCTGTATATTTTTTGTCGGAGAGTTAGCGCCGCGACAGAGTCATTCTCAAAAACATGACGTGCTAAAAGAGTATAGTGGTTTCACTAATCAAGTGATGAATATATTTGGGTAAAAAGCCCCAGTCTAGTGCCATAGTGTACGCAAATTATCACTGTGTGAAAATTGAGTGGGGCTCTTTACAATACCGTGCATTGTCCGTATGCTGACCACTGATTGGCTGCGAACTTTGACATGTGACGCAAAGTGACAGTTCCTGTTTATTGTAGATGTAACACGTAAGGCACACAGTATCATCCCGTCAGACTGCCACCAATATAGTGAAAACAGTTTTGCTGCAGGTGGCTCTATGTAGTAGTCTGCTCACATTTATGCACTGTTACACAACGAGTTCGTATCACTGTGGATTCTGCCTTCACGTGCGATAACCACACAGTCATAGATTTGTTTTTACTCTGCTCAAGTACCGTAAGTAGTTTTTCATTTACAGTTCTTTGAAGAATCAGCACAACCCTTGGCCTTTTGGTCATGCCGATTACTGCTCCGTTGAATGAGATGCAATCACTAAGGATCTATATATAAAAGAGTTCTCTTTTTATCTTCCTACAGGAGTACACGTGAAATCTCGTTTTACGTAACGCTGTTATTATCTGAAGATCACTGTACACTTGGCTCTTCAAAGTTTGCTGGACAAACTCTTGTGCTTTGTTGGTGAGCGTGACTTGTGACGAGGAGCAAACTTAGGTTCGATCGATCATCCGCTTTCGACACTATCGATCGTCAACTCTTGTTGGAGTGGACATCGCCCAGAACAGCATTCCCGATGATGGCCTATCCCCTACCGCACATGAAGCCAACTGGACCTTACAGTGTTAACGGTATCAGTTTGGCTTCACCCAATGCCGTTGAACTTGGTCAGCATCCAGCCATGTACCCAGGTACCATCCTTCACAGTAGGCAACCCAATTTTCTTACTTTTCTATTCTTATTAGTTCTTTCGTCTTTTATTTGTTTCCCCTTTCGTCAGCCACATTTACTTGTTTGTCTACCATCTGCTTTTTGATATCGCTGTAGAAATCCCCCCAAAATGTCTACAAAATTCCTGGATCAAAATCAGTAACTAACGATTCGCGATGATTCGGGGCAAATTCAGACATTGCTGATACACGGTGTTGGTGTCAAAATACGCCGACATTTTCGTTTACTGTGACCTGTTGGTCTCGTTCTTACAATGTGAGTGTTTTTCGCAATTAGCGTTATTGATTTTTGTTTGGATATAATGCCATACTAGAAATATTCTTGTATATTTCTCAATCACTCTCCTAGACATTCAACGAATTTCGCTCAAGGAATGTCTGATCTTGTGCAGTTTCGACAATTTAATGTTATTGTAACTTACGGGCACATTTCTGAGATGCTCTCTGAGTCAGGAAAGGGGAGAATTCATCACTACGGTGCATGCTACCATATCAGTCCAGTCTATTTTAGAGCAGTATTGAACGGTCTGCGTACGATCGAATAATCCACGACTTTAGACCAGACGATACAAACATATTACGTATCCATTCCATAATAAGGTTAGGGAGCGCATACATGAATAGGTAGAATAGAACTTTGGTAAAAAAAAAACGTTGATCAAACAGTCTATTAATCTATATATTTGCTGATAGTCGTATAAAGCATTCTCTGTTATTCGACATTTTGATAAAGATCTCGTGCTTACTTGACGCGTCACCTTCCGCTTGTTATTACTATAAACAGCTTGATTTTTATCCCCCAAACACTCATTCAGCATCCCAGATGCCCAGTGTGGGCTTTCCGAAAGCTGACATACGTGGTCAAATTTCAACCTTTTAGTTTATTTTATCAATGAGCGATTTGGGGAATAAAAACCAAAATGTCCAAGTCTTCAGGGGCCCATGTCTAGAATCATCAAAAAAATGTCAGATCTGGCCAGTGAATGACATTCTGCTCCAGGTAAACGACTCTAAGAGTATTTTTCCCATGGCGTGTCAAGGGTAGGACACAGCCTTACAAGTCAACACAAAATGCACATTAGATCGTCGCAAAATAGACCAACGCTGTGTGCCTAGCTACCCCTTTCAATGTTATCAAAAAACGCATTGAAATAGTCGATAAATGAAAATTGTTGCCACTGGCGTGGAGATATGACCTCGTATGTAGTAAAAAAGAAGCCTTGCTTGATGCCCCTGGTACCGAAAAGTACAAAAAATGACGGGAGAGTTGATAGTAGTTTTGATTGCTTGGAGCACAAATCATACGACCAAAAAAAAGCTTTATATTTGTAATTTGTATGGAGTCATGTTGTCCTTGTTTGTCTCACTGTTACAGAGTGCATGACATTTTTTAAGACATCAAACAACACGCCGGTAATGTTTTACAACAAACACTCGGGAAAGTCGACAGATTCCGATAAAGCGGAACAAATTTCGTGACATTGTGTGCGCGAGTCGTTTCATTCTGTGATTAACAATCGAAAAATATTGGCACTCTTTTAATACTTCATCAAAAAACCTCGACAAATTATTCAGAAAAAAGGTGTTTAGTTAAAAAAAAAGCATAAGGAACAGTTGAATGTTTATGGTTTGGTTAATTACGCATAAGTAGCGTCCACACATTTGTGTGATTTCCTGTAATCGCGCCTACCAACAGCTAAAAATAACAAAACAATAACTACCCCTAATCGATTATGAAAGCGACACTTTCTCACCTTATAAATTATACAGATGCTATCAAAATAGAAGTATTGTTGATTTCCTAGCCGGCTTTTCAGTTTCCTGTTTTTGCTGCCAAGTGAGAAATCAACATTTAAACGATCATCTGATAAAAAGTGGTGTCAGACCTTTAACACTTTAAAGCAATATTCGTTCAAAATATTATGCAAGTGTAAATAACGTTTATTATTTGTAGTAATTATTAGGCGGCGAAACGCGACCCGGGTAGCAGCAGCAGCAGCATCACATGACAAAACATCGAATCTCTTGTCCATGTTTACTATCTGTTTAAATAAAACAGAGATTCGGTAATTTTTGGGGTGGTGAATTTGAACATGTTTGGTAAATCGAAATGTACACACACTGAAGTGTTCGTTCGTGCCTGGCAGGCAAGCGGGTCGGTCGAATCTGAGTAAGGCAGACCCGATGAAAATCTGTATCTGAACGACTTAAGCCTATTTGGTAGGATCAAGTCAATATAAGAAGCATGGACACCAAATAATTTCTCACCGCACAAGATTATACGATTTATGTGTACTACTAGACACTAGTATTTGAGTTTGTAAAGTATTATACGCTACACTGATACTATTTATTTCAATAATAACACATTGCTATAAATAATAATAACTGTACTCTGGAGTGTTCCAAAGCTATTGAGATAAGATACTTGTGTTACTCTAAACTGCTGTATTTAACACTCTTAGATGACGCTTAGTAACGTGCTTACCCTAGGCATTTAAACATGCTCAATTCTCGTCCATTTCTAAACGATATTCACGTTATTGCGGACTTTTACACCTTAATTTACAAGGTTTCCCTCTGTTGGTATATTCATCACCGTATCATTTTATAGTTGACATTATAAAGTACATCGATGTCGTTTCATTGAACATGCTCGTCGTCCCAAAATTCCGGCATCATTTTCTGATGGAAATTCCGTCACCATGACGCCCTTTTGTTTTGTTTTAAAGCTACCATGAAATTATTCTGTAACTGTACCATGTAAAGAAAGACAGAAATTGTGGGAAGCCAAGAATGTGTATAGTAGTGGGGATCAAGGAAGTCTAAATACTTTGACCATTACACTTCTAATTGGTATAAATTACCGCCCCATTTTTTGCCCAAAACCTAATCTTCTCGTCTGGATGTTAAGAAGCAATAATTTTCCCATTTAAGGAGACCACACTGTGTTTGCACTTTACGAGTCATATGTGGTGCTCGGGGCCATGTCGAAAACAGATGTAACAGAGACTTACACCAACCATGACTGGGTTTTAATACAGCTTTATTAACTCAAAAAACCAAAACACTAAATCGAGTTATTCTATAGAATTTTTACTTGCCACGCTCAGGTACTGAAATGCACAGAATCAGTTATATATGAATGTTCAGTGATTTTCGTCTTTCAGAACGCAAACATCGTAAATCGTTTGTACTGATCCAAACGTAATTTATCAAATTGATAACTAGATAATTATCCCAATTGTTTTATTAGGGAAACCCTTTCCTCTCATTCCACTGTTTCTAGTAAATCACCAAATGTGTCCAAACTCGTTTGATCGGAGCGATTTGCAAGCTATGTTCCGTGGAGGATTTTTTTTGCGGGGACACTGAAACAAGCTCCCATGGGAAATAATGAAAATGTGTTTTCAAACTTGCAATCCGTCGTCTCCCAAGGGTAGAACCGCTACATTTCACCTTTATTATTTCATTTCCTTGTTTGTGCAAAATGACCGCTTAGTGAATTATTTCAGGGTTCCATCAACAGGTAAAGGAATATGTTCGTTGTTTGGTCTCACAATGTCGCCATCCCCCGAATCATCTTTTGGCATTATTACATACACATCGTGGCTGGTCCTTTAATTTTTGTAGCCCGGCCAATCAAAAAAAAGCCAATCTACTTAACAAAGCATTATGGGTGGAAGTGATATTTGAGAAGCTAACTGATTTCCTAGGTTGGCTGATGATGGGGTTTAAATATAACATAATTTGAACTCCCCTGCAATATCACACTATTGTACATACAATAGTTGCTGCCATTTCGACTGAATTAAATTGAATTATTAATTTCGATTTGAGCAAGTCTGGTGCAAGTTATCTCAACGCCTCTGGTTCAAGCCATGCTTTCAGGCCATTGATGTGAGAAAGGCTAATCAAAGTTACAGACCGATACCCCGACTTTTTGCAAATCCATCAAGTTAAGTGTACGAAATAATGTTGATGTGTTGGAAAATAGCCTAAAATTGATCTCGTTTCGTTGCAGGTAACCCACGGAAACAGCGCCGTGAGAGAACAACGTTTACGAGAGCACAATTGGATGTATTGGAATCACTATTTAGTAAAACTCGCTATCCAGATATATTCATGAGAGAGGAGGTCGCCCTCAAAATTAATTTACCCGAGTCTAGAGTTCAGGTAGGTTCTATAAGATTAAAGGTTCGGCATTACTCGTCACCTCTGTATTTATTTTATTTCTTTTTTTTTCAGTAATCCTTGTCGCACGTTGGGCTTACATTGAGCCTTGTTGCTACTGTTATGTCTTTAGCCGAGACTACTAGAAGCGGTAAAGGTCAATGCTATTGGGAAAGTTGACGCGAAATGTTTGAATGTTTGTTGAATTTTCCGACTATAATTTTGTTTCGGTTGATATTCACAATTGGTAATTTTTTTATTGGGAGTTGCGTGTCACTGGCGGATTGAACGCTGGTGTCAGCTGGGTGATGAGTGTACCTAGAACAATATAAACACGGCAAATAGCACAGCCAGAATAATTCATACAATGTAAAAATTCAAACTTCCACCTCATAAAAAATATACGACATAGCATATTTTTCATTTCCCCACGAAAAAACTCGCAAATCAAATTGAATAAAATCAAATATGGATATTTTTCCTGATGATTGTACCCTTTTCGTTGCCAACTTTTCAATTAAACAGATTTAGGGATTTCATGCACCGGATTGCTGACATTCGTGTCATCTTGGATTTAATCCGTACAGGCCGTGCAACGTTTTCATTGAACGTATAATCCGAAGTGTTCGTGTGAGAGTTGAAGCAGTACATGTTTGCCACTGCATGCATACCCTGCATATGGATGTCACATTTATACAAATGTATTTATAAATCACTGAATGGCAATATTTTCGAACTGTTGGAAATAATTAACACAATTTCTATAATGTCCGTTTGAATTCTGAAATCCCATACGGTTCCACTGATATTTCTCACCGTTGGTGTCTGCAAAATAGCAACTTTCGTATTTTTTTTGAACGGATTTTGATTCACAGCCAGCTGTTACTGTCTTACCGTTTCGGCCGTATAAGTAGCAATTATAATGAAGCACGCAAGAAATCGAAATAATTTACTAGGACACATTCCACTTTGATGTGGTTTCACAACACAAACAGTTTGTAGTTCTACTGAATTACTGATAAAAAACTCTAAACTGTTTTCTATCTGTTTGCTGGGTGAGAATAAACGTACTTAAAGTTCAGAGATTATTATACAAGAGGGGCAAAGCTCTAACTTCGATACGAAAGGGACACATTTTAATCTCGTTTGTTTATGTACATGTTGAATCGGATGAAATAGTCACCCTGTTGCTATAGATATTTTCCATTCACATATAAATCAATTTAATTATGGTTACTAAAGCACAAATCTAATCCAATGCGATGATTTGATTTTTTTTTATTGGTCCTTTTTTTCGGATGCTTTGTAAACTGATTTTTTTTTCGAGTAGTGCTTAAGCAAGGTGGAATGTAGGGCACGTTTTATTCGTCTTGTTATATCAAGTGGTAAGCTCAATGACAAATTCAGTATGCCGGGTAGATCTCACTAAACTGCGAGTATACAAGAACAATCATTTGATATGCGCGATTTGGATGTCACCGCGTCAAAAACTGTATTTTTTTAAATAATAGATTTGCGGATCATTTCAGCCTACGTTTCCAAATAGTCAAATCCCCGATTACATATTTTTAAAGAAAAGCCAGAAAGCTACATTTTTATGATGTCATAGTTAATATAAAAGTTTTATGGGGGAGGAGGTGTGGGGTATTAAACCAGAATATGTTAACAATTGCAATGTTAATGCCACGGTTTCACTGAAAACATTCGAAACGAAAGCTTAACATACCACTTCTAAAAAAACCCTGTGAAATAATTAAATTTTATTTGCGTTGAACGTCAAAATGGTTCATGGAAAATACCAAGCGTGAGTAAAAAAGTAATGGCTTCATTCAGTGCGTACATGCGGACCCTTTACCATCAGTAAACATCTCGTCTCGTTTCAAACGTGATGTCGTGAGTCACCATTTACACTCCTGTAAGAATAACATTATGCCAAATTCGGTAAGCTCAGGGTTAAAATAACGATTTCAATAAATTTGTTGTTGCCAAAGTCCATATGTAAAAAATTAACTAAACAAATATTCGCCGTGAAGTAAAAAAAATGATAATGAAATAATGTTAATTCTAGAATGTATACTTAATTAATCACGTTCAAGGCCAGAAGTATGTCTGTGTGTGTGGGGGGGGGGGGGGGCATGCCCAAATATCATGAAATAGCGTTTTCCTTTGTTAGTTTTATCTTGCTATTATTTCAATGATTCATATTCCCCGACAAGCCATATGTAATGAATATTGGTATTCGTCCAAGAAAATGCTCTCGGTAACTGTTGATAGGTCGACGTATCACGTACGTACAAAATAAATGTTTGACTGTAACTTAACTGCCGTACGAGATGACTGCAACTTTTAATGGAGTCGCATCTAAAAGGTCTTAGCAGACTGACTATCGACCGTTTGGGGATACGAAACATGTTGTGGCAAGTCTGCGAACAGTGCCTAAACTCGAGGCTGGAGGGGCTGTCCAGTTTTGTAAGCTATCATCTTACCGTACCCACGGCTTTAACGTTAGAATGGGGACATTTCATAAAGAAATTTCCATTATTCCCACGCCAAAGAAGCCCGACAAATAAAAGACTTATTTTTCCCCCAATAGAAATGAATACTTTGCGTTAGTCACTTTTTTTCTGTGTCGGGTTCTAATTGAATGAAATCGATTACAAGTACCAATCACGAATCGATAAAATGGACTGTTTCATCATTTTACTCTTCTTCAATTTTTACTATGATCAGTATTAATTCTGTTTAGAGCATTTAGCTCCGATTTGATACTTGACTACACGGAATTCAAACAAAGGTAATTTATGTTGACTTAGTTTTGGGTCCTTAGTGCATCTGCGCCATTTAGTTTGGTACACCTGTGGGCGAGGATTGCATCTCACCGGGGTACGCTGGATGTTTGCAAACTTCTATACAGAGTTGAATTAAGACGGTACCACCACGTTTTCTAAACCTATTTAACATTGGTCGATGAACACTGAAAAAAGCAATAACAAAGGACAGTCAGTGTGTATTCAGGCTGCTTTTGGCTTGCCACCATAATTTTACTAGTCGTTCGTAGTTTGACAAAACGAGCGCTGACAAGAAACTGAATCTGAAAATCGTGATGGACATTCGACTGTGGCGGAAATCCTCATAATCTAGCCAAGCCTTGCATGCAGGGATGATATCCAATTAAAACCTGCTACAATTCAAATTATATATACTTTTTTTTCCCAATTCATTTTGATGGTATTTATAGAGTATGTCGGATTTTGGCACCTCTTCAACATTGGCTCGTCTAATGATATACAGCAGGAATGTGAATGAAAAGGAGGGACTCCCCTAATCTATCAATCTCTGATTTACTAACTAGCTAAACGGTTCATTATGGAATCAGTCAGGGTTTTGCTTATTTGGAGTGTAGTTAACTGTACAATGACAACTTTAACCATTCTTACGAGGGATTTATCTTGTATCTTCGCATTGTCCACTCTACACTCAAAGAATAAAAAAAAAGTTGGCCGGGTACTTCAACATTGATGACAAAAAGTGGCGGCAACGTTACTGATGAAAGCCCTCAAAAGGCTATTGTTGGTCGGTCTCCAAATGCCTACGGCTAGGATCTGTTCTACAATACTACAATCACACATTCAAATACAACAAGATACTATCCATCGGCCATGATATGTTTCCCATCGAAGTATGTTCACCTTATAGTAATTAGACAATATTTCTAGCCGTCACGTCGTGTTATCCCTATAGATCAGTCTCTTGTAACATGCCTGATTGACGGCCGACTCTCTCAACTGAAATTCTTTTAAACCAGCCACCGTCCCCGACTGGCCATGTTACCTTGTAATTTTCCCTTCCTTTCATTGCCAGTTGCGTAACGATACATTTTTTTTTTCTGTCCGCTTGGCCTCCTTGTCGTGAATTGTTCGTCAGCCACATTTAAACAGGTGTCCGGATGATTGCCGACAATTGCAGTTCCTTTGTGGTTAAACTCTTAGGCACAATAGAAATTAACCTTCAATGGGTACCGAAACAAGTGATGTGAAAGTAGGAGAAAATTTAGCTTGACAAGTAGTCCTTGTCCATTTTGACTACTAACATTATTTAAGGATAAAAGGATACAGGTAGATGTACACGTGTTAATAGGGCCATCTTAAAGTGTTCAACTAGAATGACACTTCACAATGGCGATTGCTGTCTTTCTCTCTCACTGTCTTCACTTTTTGAACGTCAATTAGTAGACCATGCACTAAGTGCATCGGCGACAATTCATTTGCCCACTTCCTCCATTTACCAAGTTCTTAAAACGACAAGTGCAACTCATTTTATTTACGAACAAATAGAACAAGTGAAATTCCAGTGCTTTTATACGACAAGGCGCAGTAGAAACAATGGATGGAGAACTAGAAGAGGCGTGTTATAAATACACCAGAGTTGACATAGCTTTCATGATATTGTTCGGTGTCAGTGACCATACAAAGCATCCTAGCCATTTAGTCAGGTGTGTATTGTTTTTACAACGAAACACTCAGCGAACGAGGCATAGTTTTTTTTTTCTCTCTCTCTCTATAATTGAACTTCTAACATCTATGCCCCAGTATCATGACATTTTCTGCCTCGATGGAATAATAACGGACTTACATTCTAAAAAAAAGTTTGTAAATCTTTGATAGGTGATAGGTTGGATTGTCAGCTGATTAACTTGTCAACGCTTCAACCAAGGTGCTAATTAGTAAGGCAATTAAACCTGTATTCTTTACTATTATCACGTCGTTGATTAAATGCGCTGTTTGTTGTCTAGAAACACGTCATTAACGACGAGTAAAGAAAAGGTGAAGATGGAATAAACTGTCCGGCAGATTTGGGCAAATCAATTAAGAACTGAGTAATGAATGCTATGTTTTCACTGCAACCACCGCCCTTTCACACCCGCTTGTTTAACCATCTCATAGTCGACACAAAACTCAAGCTCTTTGGCAAAGACCAAAGGTACTCAAAGGGGAGGTCCACGAACTGTATTCTACCCGCGAGGGTAACACAAAAGTTGTGGTCACTTTAAAGTTAGAATAGGCCCTAGAACTGATGGATAGCCAGAAGAGAAAGAAGGAGAGAAAGAACTGATTCAACCTTTCACAAATGGGTCGACCACCCGTATCAACCATACCTCAGGAACGCAGATGGTTGCTAAAAAAAATAAAATAAAAAACCCACCTTAGAATAGTCAGAATAGACCCTACACTGATGGGAAGCCAGGGGAGGGAGAGAGAAGAAGTGAAGGAGAAGAGATTGAATTTGTAAAAAGTGGGTCGATCACCCGTATTAACCGCCTTAGGAACGTAGATGGTTGCTTAAAATAATAAAATTCAAAAAAAACCCTCACTAGTTGCTACAGTAGTATCTAATCTATCCATTTTATTAGTAATAGTACTATACATTTGTAAAATGTACATCGGGCAGACGAACTCAACTAAAGACAGGAATGATTTAGTCCTGGTGGATAACTTAAAAAAATACACAATGGCAGTGTACAGTGTAGACAGTTCAGATTGCCACGCAGTTTTGTAATATATCGTGTGAGTGGTACATTTATTGATGACAATACGTTTGTAATTTTGTTGTAATGCAGGGATTAATAGTAATAAATGGCGGCTGTAGAAGTCAACCGAACGTCTTAGTACTCATAAGCCTTTGCTACTGTACACTACCCAGGGTTGCCTCGGGCACCGGACACCTGTGGCCGAAACGATCTACTAATTAATAAAATTGTTTAATTTCATCATACAATTTTATCGAACCGGTTATGGCATTGCTGTGTTTATTGATTTCGGATAAAAAACGGGTGCGCATTTTAATGTTTTGTGTAGAGGAGACGGAAACAGCAAATGAATGCGATGTTGCGACACAGCATTAGTTATGTGTACATGCATTTGAAGTTATGTCACAACCTCATGGTATTCTGTTTACTGATAAACACTCCAAACGTACTTTGATCTTGGCATGTATTTTGAGTGACGGCAACACCCAATCACACACACATATACACACACAAACACAGCCTATCTCTCCTTGCCATCAACGTTTAGTTTGTATGAATCATGTGTGAAAACGTGGTTACGCAAATTTGCGATAAAATTGTGTGTGTATTATTGGCACATGATAATTTAGCGATTACTTATCGCGATGTTATCAATTTTTGGATAAGCATTGAAGTCAAGTGTAGACGTGTCACCGACCTTTGAACTGTTGCCTGACTTCTGGTGTGATAAGACTAATTTGTAAATTCAAAGTCAACGATTTTAAACAAACTCCGACGTAGGTCTCTAAATGATATTTACTCAGCTAACATTGCCAATGTTGTGTTTTCTTGCTAAAGTAACATTAGGTGTTTGATTGACAGGTGCCAAAACAGTCTAACATTGTTTGAACTTCAAACACAGTATACTCCCCTCCTAAAGTAACTTTCTCCCCTCTGGTCAAATTTACAGGTGTGGTTCAAAAATAGGCGAGCGAAATGCAGACAGCAGGAACAACAGAAACAAAATGGAGGTCCCAACGCCAATAAAAATAGACCAACTAAGAAAGGCTCACCACCTCCCCGAGATACACCTCCCACCACCAGCTCGGGTATGTCGACAATGAGTTCTATGAGTGCACCATACAAGTCACCGGTTGTTTCGAACATGTCTAACGGTAACGGTATTTGGAGTCCAGCATCTATTCCACCGCCACCAGTGAACGATCCCTTGGCGACCAGTAACAGTTGTATGCAACGATCAACCTACCCAATGACCAACACGCAAGCTTCAGGTTACACACAGAATTATCAGCCATCGTCTTACTTTAGTAATATCGACTGTACGTCGTATCTGCCTCCCATGCAGTTGCCAGGTACAACATTGAATCAAATGAGTTCGTCAAGTATGTCCGGATCACACATGAGTTCGGCACCTTCACAGCTACCCCCATCCCACCATATCAACCCAGGTACTCCGACAGGCGCCATGGGTTCAACCATGGGAATGCACAGTTCACTTACCGCCGACAGTTGCTTAGAAAGCAAAGATCACGCGTCATCGTGGAAGTTTCAAGTCTTGTAAATAAAACGAACTAGAACTCTTTTAAACTGACTTCTTGGTGAAAATTGTTTCGTTATATTTGCTCCAATGCAATGACAATGACAATTTCCAAACCGTGTAAATGCATGAATGATCATGTTCTTGGCTTTTGATGGAAAGGAGTAGAAGATTCCTCGAATGGAAGGGGGTTTCTCCCGTTAAAGCTGTTCACAGCCCTTTCAAATGTCTACATTTTTACACACGGCATATTGCTCCTTGTGTAAATCGTAGAGAGACCCAGGTTTGCATTTTGTAAAGTGTTGTGTTACCACATCAAGAGTTTGCAACGAAACATTATTGGAGTTAAAACAAACCAAACTACAGCCATGACCACGGAACTGGTGACAATCGAAACATTTTTTTTTGATGATGATGATGATGATGAACTTTTTTTTCTTGAAATCGGAATATTTAAACATTTCAATGAATTCTTGGTATTAATGTTGTCATTTCTATCATTCTTTCAAAACAGCGTGTGGCTGCAATATACTCCTATATTTATGTATAGAATTATATTTGCGAAAAAATTCTATGAATAACTTTAAACCCTTTTTTTGTTTTCCTTTTGCGAAAACTCGTAGTTAGCTAGCCATGTAGTGTTATATAGCTGTGTGTTGACCGGTGTAAAGTGCAAGTCTGAAAACTAAAAACGTAGTAGATATAGTACTAAAAATACAGGTGTTCATACAGATTGTCTGATAACCCACAAACATGCAAGAGTTTACTAATACTGTGCTAAATTCTTTTGGCCAAAATACTTATCGAGCCGTCGATGGAGTGTTGTGTTGTTGGGGACTGATTTCATCAACAAAACAGATATGCCTTATTGACAAAAAAATGGAAGAAAAAAATGTCCTTAATATAATATTTGTAAACGAAATGCCAACTTTCTACACCTTGTATAGACCCAACATGTGATATTTGTGATAAAATGCAGACACACACTTGGGGTAAAATTTCCACTGAACTGTTCATTCCTGCAGTATAAGTGAATTTTCAAGAAACAGGTACTGACATTTGTACTAAGATGGATATTTGTTGTATTCCAGCCAAGTTAACGATGAGATAAATATTATGTGTTTCATTTGTACATGCCATTTTGTTGGTTGACGTCTGAGATGCCCTTGAAAGGAACCAGTTGAGTTCAATTTTGTTAGTCCAGCCCTCTAGTCTATAGCCATTCCCAGCACCATTTGCTTCTGATTCGCGGGATTTTCGGTTGAGTAGAAACTGCATGGCAATGAACGTCCTTTCTGCTTCAAGCACTTGTCGAATTAGATTTCGCTGCGAAAAAACTTTAAACACAGCAACCAGTGCTTTTTTAAAAACCACCTCAGTACATACAGTATACATACAAGCTTACGGTACTTGCTTGGTTTTAAATTACCATGGCCTTGTAAGGTGTGTGTCGAGCAGAAAAATTCTCATTCACAATTGTCATGTTTTAATGAACTTGGATATTTTCAGTACACGGTGTGTATCCGTATCTTTTTTTTGGATTATGGCCAGGAATTTTACCGTTGCGGTACTTGATCTAAAATGTAGATAAATTTTTTGTGGTTTTTATGTTCTCCACTTTTATTTTAGGAGTTTGCTCTGTTGTAAAGTGGCTGGAGAACTCAGTACAATTTAATATTCCCTAATCGTGATGTCAGCCTATTTTAGTGTTTTGCCCAGCATTACTGCCCGTGCTAAGTTAAACAAATCACTATATTATAAACGTGTAGTTGAAGAGTTGCTTTTTTGAAATTTTAATTTTTAGAAGAATTTTGATTTCATTTCTTATGCCAGATATATGTTCCCATCGAATCACTCTCTTTTTAAAGAAAACAAGGCTAATTTTAGACACCTTAAAAAGCTGAAGAGATTTCCTGAACCTTGGACAATGAAATTATGGAATAAAATATATTTAAAGATAAAACATGGCAATTATTGTGAAGTTCGTTTCTTGTGTAATTTTTTTTCCGGTATTCGTTTCCACTGGAAGCTTGCATGAGCTTTAGTTATCTTTTCTTAAACAATATGTATGTCTGCATATATTTATGTCTCTGTCTGTCAGTCTGTGTGTGTGTGCATGTATGTATGTATTATGTGAAGAGCTTACTTGTTTGTGTATGTGTTTCTGTCCTCTCCCCCCCCCCTCTCCCACAAACTACCATTGGCCTACATGTACGTATGTTCTGGCACTAGCTTTATCATGTATGTGCCAGTGGGAATGATATTATAATAAGTCCATGGCTGTGATCAATACCGGACCCTACTGATATTAATATGAGATGTTAATATTTATAAATATGAATGTTTGAAACGAATAAACGTAAGGTATTCATGATTTGATTGAGGTTCACATTTGGTCGATGATATTTCGGTTTATGTATTTATTTGACAGCAATTTTTTCCACTATGGCGACATTTTTTCCCTCTAATTATTGTGTGTATTTTAAGAAGTCTTGTCGATTATTCGTCCCATCCATCTGACTTGCTATCCCCGCAAACCTGAATTCTGTCCACATACATTGACCCTCTCCCCATCCATCCACAGTTTGTCCGAGAATATATAATTTGTTATAGCACGCTTTTCATCCACGAACAGTCTGCCAGAGTATCATGCGTACAGCTTGCGTGAACTCCGAAGCCTGTCCGTTGGGGAGTTTATCATACGTTACCTTCCCGACCACCCATTTTCAGGACATTTCATCCACGAGACATCGATTTTCACAGTTGAAGTCTCAAGCAGAAATGTTTCAATGTTGTCCAAATATCAGTTGTTTTGTATTAAACTAGAGGTACTCCCTCGGTTCCTTTAACCCTCTCCCCTTACAATACTCATCCATAGCCAATGTCAGTGCCTCAATCAATTTCAATGTATACCTGGTCGATTCAAAACTTTCGACGATCACAGAGAGAGAGAGAGAGAGAGAGAGAGAGAGAGAGAGAGAGAGAGAGAGAGAGAGAGAGAGAGAGAGAGAGGAAACCAATACATTTATTTTTGAATTTTGATATATCCCGTTGGAAAATATCGTAACGTATTGACGAGCTTACGAACTACGTTTGAAGTGTATGCCAATTTGAATGATTATTCGATAGTAGAAAAACCTTCCGGGACGGTCATCTGCAATCTTTCTATTCTGAATAGCTCCTAGGAATCTGCTGTACCCCCCCCCCGCTAGTATCATGCATTAGAAAATACCTTGTACAACGAAACCCTAATAGTTACTAGTCAAATATTGTGTATTGAAGACATATCCGCCGCCATCATTACAATGTGTTTTGGATAAGATTTTTGTCAAATACTGGAGCAATTATGACGTAAACAGTCTCAATAATGATGTCATTCTAATTTACATGATAAAATCCACGAACAATACAACAGGTAGAATCAATACATTACAACTAGATGACAACGTTCCTAAATATTGAGCAGGATTGATTGACAGCTCTCAGTTGCATGAGAAAGTCAAACTCTACGTTTACTGGTGGATGACGTCACATTCAAAGATGAAATGAACATATCTACACTTTCAACGCTAGCTGAGACATAATTTTTCAGTTCTTAGTAAACTAGAGAAATTCATGAGGACCATGACCTACAACTTGAACTCCTGGGCCAGTTGAAATACTATAGTAATGTTTTTTTTTTTCAAAAAGCAGAATTCGTGTGAATATTACGGAAAGTATTTTAATACTACCAACAGAAATGTAATTATTGCTATTTACTATATGTTTCGAGTCGACAGGCCGTCGTGGGAAACCTTTCGAGTTGATACAGTAAATGCGATTTAGTTTGTAAACTTATTAATTGTATTGACCCGGATGATCAAGCTTAGTAGGGCTATACGCATAAAGATGACAAACACAGACTTTTCAAAAACAGTTTATAAATAAAATATGATGAATGCATATTGGTAAATCTCCTATACTCGTTATACAGTGTTATACACTGACATGATTCAGTAATTCCAACACAATTAATATTTACATAGGGTGTAATACAGGAGTACATTTTGATTCCATTTATTGATATTATCTGAGTTTATGTCATGGAAATAAGAGTTTTCATTTGAGGCAACGGTGTATTCTGAGGCCCCAACTTTCGTCGTGTACTCATAACAATATAATCTGTATACAGACGCGTCACATGTAACACGTTTCACATATTGCACCTAGGCAAGTTTTTTTTGTGTGCATTGTAGTATTCATAAAAAAAGCATGGCCTTTAATCCCCCCGTCAGCCTGTCGACATGAAATAATATCGAAGAGAGAGAGAGAAAAAAAAATATAGTGACCCCGACCAGTAAATTTGTATTGTATAATGTAAAGGGGGTGGAACGCAAATGTGAAATGTGTGACGTCTCTGACAACGACTGATGGAAGTTATGACACGTGGTTCGTCGTACCCCTATCATCTCAACAAGATGAATGAATGTTTTACAATTTGTTGCACTACGTCATCCTGCCAAAAACAAACTCCATGTCTGTGATTTACACTTCGACAAATTTCTAAAATCGACTAACGACAGTGTATATCCGGATGTCTGATAAATGTGTTAGGATCGCGTTTTTTCTCAACAACAAAAAAGACATTTTTAAAAAAAAATTTTAAGGGAAAAGAAAACACAGCATGATATTGATATTAATAATGATTTGGCTGACCTTCACCAGTGACATAAATCATTGGGTGGTTCATAATCTAGACACAAATTAAACTAGTTATAAATTAATGGTCGGTCAATTCTACTCTCTGTTTGATTATATTAAAAGATCACCAATTTGACAAAATAAAATTATAACACTAGAACGTGCCTACTATACGTTCAAGTATTGTTTTTAATTTCGGAAAATCTGTTGCATGTACAAACTGTTTCCTATAGCTCGGAGAGAATCGGAATCTACGATAAAATAGAGTCCACTCTGGTTTCAATCGATGAATTTCTAACACATGAAGGTATCATAAATATATGAGGCAATATATCTTGTAATTGTGTGCATTTATTCCAATGGGACTCATAACACAAGTGACCATGTTTGACGGGAGGGGCGGGGATGGTTGTTTCTTACAAACTATTATATTACAGACAATTGAAAAAAGGTCAAAACTATAAAGACGCCACTGTAACCATGGTAATGGCTATAGACTCCTATCCCCCTTTGTAGAAGTTTTCTGCCCCCCCCCCACCTTTAAAAAAAAATTGTTTCTCTCTTTTGAAAAAACAACATGCTCTTCAAAAAGGGTCATTATCAAGTTAGTAGTGTAATAGTGTCTTGGAATCACGTTCAAATACACATCATATTACATTACATTACATTTCAGTGCAGTACAGTACAGTGAAGTACAGTACAGTACGGTACGGCATGGTATGGTATGTTACGGTACAGTACAGTACAGTACAGTACAGTACAGTACAGTACAGTACAGTACAGTACAGTACAATACAGTACAATACATCTCCTTTAGCTATCAGTTTATTGCCATAAGTTACATTTAGTTTAGTGATCGAAACCCAACCGACTGCTACCAGGAAATCTCTCCCAATCCGACAAAACCAAACAGTATTAAGAGTTACATCTCAGTATTCAAAATATTCCATCATCTGGCTGAGGTTAATTGCACAATCATTCGTTATGAACTAATCCTATAAAATTCGTTGTGCGCTGCTAATATAGCACTGGGTATACGGGTATGTGCCTACGTATATATGCCTTTACATTTTTATGTGTGTGTGTGGGGGGGGGGTGACGTGAGAGCAGTGGAGATTATCAGATATTCAACCTGCGTACGACAAATCTCATCTCAGAACAGGTTGACAAAAAAACTTAGACGTATAAGAGAAATCTATTAATTCCATGATCCGTAATCAAAACGACATTACATTTATTAATAATGGCCAAAACACCACTCGGCTCGTACATGAATGCAGCTCCTTTGATGACTACCATTGAACCGGTGAACTTATACACCTCTTGAACACGTCAAATATCCATCATTGAAATTATTTTCAAAGTAAATAATACGAGCGCACATTCTGTTTTCAAAACATACATTATTATGTATATATCGTGTGATTACGATTCTATTTGAAATCCTCTTACACAAGACACACTATTATTATTTACGTGGAAGGGGGGTTTAATTCTACGCCCATTAACCAAAACTAACAATTTATATTAAACAATTGGTAAAATCTACTCAGAAATATGTCTCACTACATATCATACGCAAAATACACTTTAAATAAATAGGGGAATTTCACTCGCCCACCAATTATCCTAGTCGCCCCAGCTGTTGTCTCTCCTGTCCACAGCCGGTGCAGTAGCTGCCCTTTGTTGCATTCAATGCAGAGATTTTGATAAAAAACATCTTTCACACGCAAAGTAGTGTCACTCGCTGTGATCAACCAAATCTGAACATTTGTTGCCGTTTTTTTACAGATGAAAAATGTGTGTCTGTATTCACGGCAAACAATTCATTAAACAATATCGAGGCATATGGTGCAGAATCACGCCCGATGATAAAGTGCGCCCTCAACGGATCAGACTGCAAACAAAGTCTGCAACGTTTTGGCTGAAATGACTTGGCACGGAGTCCCGGAGAATTTGAATGAAGAAATAAATTTTACTGGTTTTTAATTTTGTTGTGTTGTGTTGTGTTGTGTTGTGTTGTGTTGTGTTGTGTTGTGTTGTGTTGTTTTGTGTTGTGTTGTGTTGTGTTGTGTTGTGTTGTGTTGTGTTGTGTTGTGTTGTGTTGTGTTGTGTTGTGTTGTGTATGTTACAGTCACTAATACCAACGACCATTCGTATACAATAGAAATTACTTCATGATTTTAATTCAGACACTAATTTAACATAGTTTAAATCCCCGTTACAAAACATCTGAAGAGTCAAATCTACGGTAATGTCAAAACAATAGGCCTTTACAGATATGCTGTATTACTCACGGCAAAAAAATATCAACATACTGTGAACTTTGTAACTTGAGTACAGCACAGCCACAGTGATGGTCGATAAAATCCGATCATTATTTGATTTTCAAAGAATGTATCAAGTGATATCTTGGGATGGAATTTGAAGGCTAAATTAAATTTTTAAAAAAACAAGCAAAAAACCAACTGGTTATGTAGTCATTGATGTAGGGATGGTAGGGATGGTTTTTATCGATTTTTATTTTTCATTTATTAGGGTCAGAACGATCTTTAATTTTAAATTATTTGCATCGTTTATGTAATGATGCGAATTAACATAGCATCTGCATAGACAAAATTTACCCTGTATCTGTGTTTGGAAGATAGGACAAATTATATTGTTGATCCACTCTACCCTTTCTAGCTCTAATTCTACTGTATAACAACTTTACACTCAGAGATTCTCTCTATAGGGAACAGCAAATTTCTATCCCAAATATTTCGAGGAGACTTGTACTGGGCTCCTCTTTGAAGCTGGGTCTATAGAAGTCAGAAATCAGAAGTTCGGTCACACTATAAGTTCTTTTCAACAAAACGATTGGCATACCGTCCCGGCGTCCAGTAGCCGCACTAACTTAGCCAATCAGACCAGTACCACAGTGACTGCCTTTCATCTTGAACTCTAAATGCTGACAGTATCAAATGTAACGAGAGATGTCAGTAAAGAGGGTGTGTTTTGAAGTTTAAAAAAGACACGACACAACGTAAAGACATAAACCCGCCAATCTGGTATACAATTTGATTAAAATCTGATGTGGTGAATTACGATTACAATTTTTTTTATCTCTCTAGTTCATTCGTTTATTGTTGATTTTTTTTTCGATTTTGTTGTTACGGAAGTGATTGCTTTCTTCCCACTCCCGGAACAACACAATCGAAAACAAAACGACACTAAATGAATGAATGAAATAGGGGTAACTAAAGAAACAGAGTCGTATTCATTACATCAGATTTTAACCACTGCAGGTTGTCTGCTGTGTGGACGACTATTCGACAATTCTCACAAGTCAAATTATTGTAGATATTTCACCGATAAACGCTTACAGAAATTGAATATTGGATAGTTATTTTGTTTAAAACGATTGTCAAAACAATTTTTAAAAATATCTTCCTTTAAATATAGAGTTGTCGAAGAGATGTTCACAGTGACAGTGACAGTGACAGTGACCGTGACAGTGACAGTGACCGTGACAGGTAGGAATATAGTCAAAAGGTTGTTACATTTAGTCTGTAGACCAGGAAAACAACAATCTATAAAATATTACACGCCCCTATGGTACAGACTGGTACAACTATGTAGAGAGTTAGTACTTTACAGACTGGTACAGTGATAGGGTGAGTTAGTGCTGTACAGACAGACAGACAGACAGACAGACAGACAGACAGACAGACAGACAGACAGACAGACAGGCAGGCAGGCAGGCAGGCAGACAGACAGACAGACAGACAGACAGATAGACAGACAGACAGACAGACAGACAGACAGACATAATGATGTGGTGAGTTAGTACTGTACAGATTGACACAACGATGTGGAGAGTTAGTGCTTCACAGACAGACAGACACAGTGATGGGGTGAGTTAGTGCTGTACAGACAGACAGACAGACAGACAGACAGACAGACAGACAGACAGACACAATAATGGGGTGAGTTAGTGCTATACCGACTTATACATCGATAGATGTGGAGAGTTAGCGTTGTACAGACAGACACAACGATGTGGTGAGTTAGTACTGTACAGACTGATACAACGATGTGGAGAGTTAGTGCTGCAAGACAGACACGATGTGTAAGATCAGACGAACTGTACGTTGCGATTACGTTATGAACGAGAGGGGGCGCTGTGAATGTTTCTTACCTCACGAGACTCCCATGGTCGGAGGAATGTATTCCAATTGATAAAATACACGGGGAGATATATGTCTAGAATGAATTGCCTGATACAAATATAAGATGATTTTTTTGTCACTGTCTGTCGCGCACTTATTATGAAAATCGTCCTACCATATATGTAGTATATAAGGTAAGGCCACAAACCAGGGGTTAACAATTCAGTTGCAAATTCAATACGTAAATGCTTAACATGTTGACTTCATGGACAATTGTTTTTAAGAACTGTTTTCGCGAGAATGTTATCATTACTCATTTAGATGGTTAAAACATATCTCGTTCAGTAAAATTGGCATGGACGTGTTTGACGTTAAACTCTCCCGCATATTTTCAAAAAACTGGGTTTATCAGAAAATATTCTGAGATGTAGGCCCTATAGCGGCTTTATGTGTTGGTCTTATGACAAACGTATGTAAAATTAATACACTCAGTAGTACAGTACATAGATTCATTCCTCAATCGTATTAGAATACACGTACTTATTTTAGGTGTTGCCTTTTCTGATGACAAGAGAGCAACACCCCGTGAGCAACACCTACGCATGTAATCATCAGGAAGAATAAATACATTTTCTTTCACGATTTTCCGGATTTCTCTTACTTTTTAAAATCTATTTTTCAAATAAAGTTACCATCATAACTATCATTTCCCCCAACTGTCTTTTCCTATTTCCTATCCTTAAATTTTGCATTAATGAGTGCACAGCTAATCCTAGAACAAACTCAGGCTATTTACCCGATTGACACGTTACCCTAACCAGTGTAAACATCTACTAATCCGACTAATTGTAATATAGGTGATGAATTTACCATTAGTCGGATCAGTGGATGTTTACCCTGGTCATAGACCCTCCACCCAGCGAAATAAGAGGTGGAGGGTCTATGCCCTGGTCAAAGCGCAATGGGAGTATAACAATCCGTGACATCAAGTGGCCAAGTTATTTTTTAATATAAACTTCAATAAAGGAATTAGAAATAAGGGTAATTTCCAAATTTGATTTCGTTTATATTAGAAAATAACTTGGCCACTTGATGTCACGCATAACAACGATAGTTATGATGGTAATGGCTTGTGAGTTTGTTCTGGGGATTAGCTTTGCACTAATTAATGCAAAGTTGATAAACTCAGATAAGACATGTGATAAGGATAGGAAATAGGAAAATACAGTCAGTGAAACCTTAGTTATAATGGTAATATTTTAAAACTTTTAGAGAAAAAAAATATTAAGAAATCCGGAAAATCATGAAAAACAAATATTTATTCCTCTTGACCCTTGTGATGTAATTTATTAACATGTTAGGTGTACATGCGACAGAATTTCTTTTTTCCTCAATATTATTTTCTATCTACAATTCTTATCTTTTAATTTTCATTTCCTGTATTTCAATTTATTTTACTTTATTCCTTTTTTTCATTTGAGAGCTTTGTAACCTTTAGTAATTCCCCTGGGAATGATTTCCTGTTGAAATAAATTACATATACACGATTCACGCTATTCCATACATACATCTTGAATCGTAAACCTTTCTGACGTTGAGGGCAGTAGTCTCGTCGAGTATATTGTTGGTAATTGAGAGTCTCGATGACGTCATTTCATCATAATGAGAGATGCTTGAATCAATGGAGAACATCTCTGAATCAATTTGTTTCCTTGTGCTTGATGACGAACACTATTTTCACAGTGGTATTGCCAGTTGAAAGAACGAAGATTACTAAAATCAAGTAGCCCCAGATTTAAGAGGGTCTATGATTGTTCCAAAGGACGAAGTCGTTTTGGTTCAAGATTAGGGCGCCCTCAGTGACTAATTCTATATTTTCTTTCTGATGATATTGATTGATACTGGACAGACTGTCTGCCCCAATTAAAACTAGACTTATGAAATCAACCACTGCTAAACTTGCTATTAAGTGGTTAAGATGAAATTCAATCAGTGCTCCAACTTTTTATCTACAACAGATTTAGCTGAAAAGCGTGTACATGAAAAAGACTTAAGTCTACGTGTTATCTCTGAACACTCACAGATAAAAAATGAAGATTTCAAAAAAAAGAAATATCGACTATTTTGAACGAGATTTATTTTAGTTTTATTTCGCCGATGAGTGATTTTGTTGACATGATTGATAATCTTACTTGAGAAAGGTGTGTGTGTGTGTGTGTGTGTGTGTGTGTGTGTGTGTGTGTGTGTGTGTCTTTGTGTGTGTCTGTGTCTGTGGGGGGGGGGGGGTAGGGGTAGTAGGAAAGACCCGACCGACCAGGACGGGAGAAAGAGCAAAATTCATATAGACAAACTGTATTGTCCACTGAATACATTGGTACATGTTTAATATGTTGAATGACCAGAAAGACACACAATCATGAGAGTAGTGAAATCTGTAGACTGTAGGCGTTATTCTAGCGAGTTTTTTTTAGATACTTTCTGTCTCTATTCTTTGAGTTTATTCACCTCTCTGACTGCATTCATGCCAGACATTGATTATCCCGAAACCATATTCCTCGCTGTTCCAAGATATCGTTAGTTTCAGTTCAATGTCCTGCATCGCTTACAAATCCTGAGGACGTTGGACATAGAATGAACCGTTCTTAGCTCATGTATTTATATTCCCTTTTAGGGAGCATGCAGTAATTACAGAGGGGTGGTCATGAAGCCCTGTCCGTTGCGTAGCAGTGGTACCACTTCGATTGACGTTCTCTAAAGCATGAATCCCAGCCCCCAGGCCTGTTGAGAAGTATTTCAAAAACATTGGGTTAAAATGCAGTCAGACGTGAAAAGAGACGCGGGTCCCAGAATCAATGGCATAAACTCGATCCCATCGATACATTACATCGAAAATTCTAATGCCATGGGTTGTTTTCGACGACAAATGTACTAGCATCACATGAAAACACTGAATTAAACCAATTGCCAGTGTCTGGATCTAATTGGCATAGCTGAAGAGCAGAACTCAACAAAGAGCATATGGGCACATTTCTGACATTGACTGGATCTAGTTCAACATTCCCCTCCTTACATATAACAACTAACGATAGATTCATTGCATGGTTGTCAGAAGCGATTTGACTGATATGTTCTGATATTACGGCACAATGTGCGGGATCTGACAGCAGCTGTGGAATATAATACAGTATGTGACATCGATGACAGCAGTGGAATGCCGAAAGTCACACAATAATGCAAAGTTAGATAATACAATGAGTCAGGGTAAAATGTGACACTCCCTCCTCGTAAGTATGCCCCTCCTCGAACCGAATCGTAAAATGTGACCCATACCCCCCCCCCCCCCCGGCCCTCCTCCTTGTAAGTACTGATCACAAGTGCAAGTGCATCTGATTTATTTATATAATTCTTCAACACGCGGCCTGGTCTCATTGGCTTGGTCACACCGAAACTTAAAGTGTAATGTTTGGTAACGTGATATATGTGTAGAGTTTAAAATAACGCACTCCGTATGACAGTTATAGACGTCTCTCTGATAACACTAAAAATGTCAAGATGATAAAACACACCTAATATGTAATTTGAATCATATAACTACCTTTCCAGGAATGTTGGGAATAAATATCTTTCTATATTTAGCCCTGTCTTATAACATAAACCACAAAGCAGGTAGACTGCGACCGGTTTCATCCGTACATTCAACTCGAAAGTTCACCTTCTAAACTTTCAATAGTGCGTTTACCTTCAACTACACATATGCGACTTACAACAGACACACAACACACAGTACATGTGCAACGAATCAGCAATGAAAGCCAAAGTGGAATAAAGAACATCTCACAATCGTGATTTTACGTCAAACGAGAAGTTATTTATCCGGTATATCAGGCTAAGTTATGCTATCGACCTATCTACAATTATGCTCCCAAACAATGAGTCGATTGAAGTCTAATACGGTTTTTTAATATACGATTCCAATTTATCCATTTTTTTTCAAAAACGCAATACATAAAGATCAACACGTTAAAAAAATATTAAAGAAATATTTAAATATTACACTATTCGTAAAAAAAGATAGTGGTCATTATTCGCTCAACTGAGACTGGTTTATTATCTGTTGTCACGTGAGTAATCTAGACGACAACGAAGTAATTGTAAAGTAAATTCTTTATTCTCAAATTGTTGTCACGTTTGAACGTCATCTAGGACATATCGCGAGACTAGGCATGAGACTTGGCATGTCCAGCTTTACTTTTTGAACGAATTCAACACAAAGCCAAAATAAACGATGTGTTTTGTATTAAACGTATAAATGTATTCTTTCATACCCTTTTTCTGTCCAATTCTTATTGTCATGTATTTCAGGTTTTACATACACAAATCAAAACGACACTCAAATAGTACTTGCCAGGAATGGCCAAATTTATGATCTAAGTGCCGATTCTTTTCATACAAAATGTACAAGAATTCGTACACCGACTGAAATGTGTCAATGCGTGTCAAACAAAAGAAAAAAACGCAATGTTTCGACTCTAGATACGTTCAAAAGAGACTGTAAAACACATCGCCAGGAGTGACCTTATTAGTCTTCCTCTTACGTGGAAAGTGATAAGAGCGCCCCCAACGGTTGATCTTTCTGTCTACTTTCAAAAATACTGCAAAGCTACTTTCACAGTCATGTGCAGTTGATAGTTTGATTTTTCGCGTTGTGCTTGCCATGTGTAACCATGGTGAAAATATACTTAAATACACAGTTCGCTACCTTGGTTTGTCGGCATGCTGTAATACATAATGTTATTTATGACGTTTTCAATGTGACTAACTTATGTCAAGAGGTGTTTATAGATTATTAACTAGTATACGTATGTCGCTCCGTTTTGCCCTCACCGCCCTTCAAGAGAGAGATAAAACAATTGAGGGCGCCCCATCACGTCGTAATGATCTTTCTGACCAGGAAGGCATTGTCTCCTAAAACCATATCTTATTACATTGTCTAAAAGTTTCTTTTTTCTAAAAACTATAATTCTGCAATAATAGTACAATAATTGTCAATATTAGTGGTTTTAGTGACATCGATGATGACGTCGACACCTTGTCACGGTCATGATTATACTGTAATTGTCAGTTATTGATTATCGATAATATCGAGTATTGATTCAAAAATGGAATCTCGTCAAAACATACATTTACGTACCAAAAAAAATCTTCTCAAAGGAGAGTCGCATAAAACTCTTCGCTGAAATACCAATAAACGTGGTACTTTCAGATTTTACGAAGACGAAACTGTCATATCGGAAAGTCACAGTTTTAACATTAGCAGGACTTCAGGTCGCTATGGTCTGAAGCAGCACCGATATATAGACGTATCAGTATCGCAATTCAGCCATAATTTATCTGCTTACAAAAGTAAATGACTAACCGTACGTGTGTATGTCTCATATTTGCACCCGAATGAAACGACAGAAAAGGTTTCAATGTTATACGGTAGTGGTTGTCAAGACACACGTGACACACGTACGTACATGTTCGTATATTATGCTCCTCAAAATTGTACTAGTTGTAGTCTCACCACCTTCCATTCCCTTGGACGTTCAAAAATGAACATCCCCGTCACAAGTGTACTTTCTTGATGTTTCAGGATAAATATTTTTTTGCATTGTATATAATCTTTGTCTTATTGAGTCCCATCTTTGGGAGTCAAAACAATAGTTTTGTCCATACACATGTATGATTTGTTCTTGTTTTTGCATGATAAGGTCGATAGAGCTCCACCTGGTCAACACTATTAATTATTCAACCCAGTAGATGTTGGTCTTCGGAAGTTCTTCATTACCCTTCAGTGGTGGTAGAATATCTACGAAAAGACATCAACCGTTGTTATTCAGAACTTCATAGGAAATTGAAGTTTTTAAAAAAGACTTTCAAGATACTTTTCTCCATTTTCTCTGTTCGTCTGTCTATTTGGCCAAGTTCATGTCCACGTTTCTCCATTATCTATAGTACGTGTGTGTCAGTCAGTCATTACTGTCTGTCTCTCTAATCCCCAAGTCTCACCCATCCGCCCGTCCGTCTGTCCGTCTGTCCGTCTGTCTGTCTGTCTGTCTGTCTGTCTGTCTGTATGTCTGTCTGTCTGTCTGTCTGTCTGTCTGTCCGTCCGCCTGTCTGTCTGTCTGTCCATCTGTCTGTCTGTCTGTCTGTCTGTCTGTCTGTCTGTCTGTCTGTCTGTCTGTCTGTCTGTCTGTCTACTTTCCTTCCTACCTACCCCCCCCCCCCCACATCCTTCCCTACCTACCTACCTACCTATCTTTCATAAATTTATTCCTGTTATCCATCCAGCCATCCGTCAAATTTACACTGAAATCATATCATAACCAAGTGCATCACCCCATGGCCACAGTTTTGTGAAGATAAAGACTACTTCTAATCTCACTCACCCAGAAAAATGTATCATTAACGTCTGGTTCAATATATTTAAATATCAAGAGTAGGGTTAGTCAAGGAGTATAGTTTATGTGCGTGCCATTTCGTCATCAAGTGAAACAAAACACATACATTCAGTTACAAGTCTTAAACACAAAGTACGTGTAGTTGTCAAAGAAAACGGCGTCTTCTTACCACACGAAGAAGAATAGTCATCATCATCACCACCTTGCTGAGCTACATCATTAGATTGGGGTTGCCATTGAGATCTAAGGAAATTTAATAAGGAAATGTGTAAATATATAATACAAAATTATATATACATAATTTTCGTACACATTGTTCAATATACTTTAAAGTCATTACCCCCTGACAAGGACCTATCGTGGAACATTGGTTCAACTCTCTGGGAAGCATACAATCAATTGTAGCCTATCTGTAAACGTGTAGGATTAAATCCTGCACATAGTAACCCCTATCCTGTCAGGTCCCCAATTATACAGCTGGGCTGACTTAGGCACAATCATAGTTCAAATCTTGCCAAAGGTACTTTGGCCATTCAGAAACAAAAGAGTGTGGCAAAAGAATATAATGCGTACAGAATCTCCTCTAAATTGTATATCATGTTGGAAATCTCAATATTGAGTTATTAACAATGATGTTGAATGATGGAGTGAAAACATCAAAAATATAAAATGGAACTAATAGAACAAGTGGACAAAACACCAAGAAAGGTTAAGGGGAGTGTTATTCATAACAAGAAAGTTGGTGAGCCTCGCTGAGCTATCAACACTTATTCCAAAGTAGGACATTTACTGCCCGTGTCATGTTAGTGTTCACTGGCTCTGTTACAGCTCACTTCATGTTAGTGTTCACTGGCTCTGTTACAGCTCACTTCATGTTAGGTTCACTGGCTCTGTTACAACTCACTTCATGTTAGGTTCACTGGCTCTGTTACAGCTCACTTCATGTTAGGTTCACTGGCTCTGTTACAGCTCACTTCATGTTAGTGTTTACTGGCTCTGTTTGACACAATCACACAGAAACCAATTAGAAACTGCACATGCTACACTTTATGATAGCAATACTGAATGCACATAATTTGTTTTGCGACACTTTGTCTACACGAACTTGCCACGGTGCAGACATCAAATGCAGATATCAAAACATTGGTGCCCACGAGTCTGCGTCAGGTTGCAATTTATTTCATTTTGTCAAAATGTAGCAAGAAATTGCGATCTTGTTGTTTCTTATTGGGTTCTGCTCCGTTGTATCAAACAAAGTAAATGAACACTAACAACCATGAAACGGATAGTATTTCTTTTTAGCCTTCATAAGAGGCTCGGCTTGCGTGCAGGCATATCAATACAGACCAGGTAAACTTTCTCGCCACACAAAACGTTTGCCAGGTAGAACACCCAGTCTTCCGTTTACGGGGACTCATTTCTTTCATATTTGCACAAATCAGACATATCCCTCTATATATTAAACAAGTCGTTGAGGCCTTTTCTTGATCCTCATAAAAGTATGTATGTATGTATGTATGTATGTATGTATGTATGTATGTATGTATGTATGTGTGTGTGTGTGTGTGTGTGTATGTATGTATGTATGTATGTATGTATGTATGTATGTATGTATGTATGTATGTATGTGTGTGTGTGTGTGTATGTATGTATGTATGTATGAATGTATGTATGTATGTATGTATGTATGTATGTATGTATGTATGTATGTATGTACGTACGTACGTACGCACGTGTACGTGTGTGTGTGTGTGTGTGTGTGTGTGTGTGTGTGTGTGTGTGTGTGTGTGTGTGTGTGTGTGTGTGTGTGTGTGATCGTTATACATATATGAACATTCCAGTGAGATATTACTCAAAATGATGAAAGATTCACGCGATAGAAAAAAAAAGAACTGAAGAAGGAAGACAATTAGAGAAGGATAGAGGAAGGCACATCTTTTGAATAGAACCAGAGCTGAACAGAACAGCTATACCGGAGAGTTTCGACTGCGTCATTCTCACGACTTTCGTTAGGGTATTGATTGGCACGGTTGATTAATTGGTTGTGATATACATTACATGCGACCATGATGTATGGTCTGAACACATCAAACGATATCAGGCAGCCGTGTTACGGTAGAATAAGTTTTGATAAGTTCATTATTGACAGTTTCAATCTCAAAATGGATTACTCCCTCAGGAATAATCCTGACGTAAATACGTCTTGCAAGTTTTAACGGAATTAGCCACTTGGCATGTGGTCTGGAGAGTGTTCTGTTGATAAGGAAGGTGATCGAATGAAACGGCGATGAAAAGTTTCAGGTATTTGATTTGACAGTTGAAAGAGTTTACGCAGAGGATAATGTTTATGTCTGCGTGGGCGGCAATAATGATGATCAAACAGAGTTCATATATGAGGTTTTAAGATAAATTACACAATTACGACGAAGATACAGTCACGTGGAAGAATATGACGTCACGGGAATTACATACACATACATAATAAATGGATGAATAAAGCAGCCGGCAGCCGGCCTACATACAATGTTTACAAGTCAGTCACGTGATAATTTGACAAGTTGAGCTGACATTATGGTTGTAGAGAACATGTGTGTTTTGAGAAAATATCATGGTATACAGTTTATGTTATTAATTTTGACACTTTCAATGATAAATTGATAAGTTTTGATGCGCCACACAGTGTGTTGTTTGTCGATAAAGGGTTTTTTAGATTCTTCAGCAAAATTGTGTAAAGATCTTTATGCAAACACATGTTCGTCTGATATCCCTTACTTTGTTTGATATCTGAGTCAGCTGACAGCTGACTAGTAAGTTAAAATAGAGAAAACCATTGGGTTCTATTGGGTCTGTGCTGTCGTAACAGTTTTCCTCTTCAACACAAATAGTGCGTGTATACACAACTATCAATAAACTAATGAACAGGTACCAATGTTTCGATTTGACGTCATTAAAAGTTATTAATATGAAGAGTCTGGAAACTACGTCTTACACAAAATCTATATATTAGTTTCACTGCATTGTTGTTGGAGGAAGTCACTTTAATATTCATGTTTGTGCATGTGTCTATATGGGGATGCTTAATAAGTAACGCTTTCTGCGAACCAGTAATGTTCTGTCAGGGACTTAATCTTCACCTGGCTCTGTCTGTCTGTCTGTCTGTCTGTCTGTCTGCCTGCCTGCCTGCCTGCCTGCCTGTCTGTCTGTCTGTATGTATGTATGTCTGTCTGTCTGTCTGTCTGTCTGTCCGTTCGTTTATTTGTCCGAAAAAGGCGAAAAAAATATTTTAAACATTTGTTGATATTCTTCCGTTGATAGTTTTACTTAAGCACGGAAACAACAGCGTACAAAGTTATTTCCCCTAGGTAACCAAATTCTTGAAGCAATATCTTCGACCATCATGCACTGATTTTTACAGGCTGACAGGAGTTGTAACTTTTGACGTACTTACATTTCCAGTATTTTAAGTTTGTGAAATGGCCGACACGTGTAAATTGCAAAGGTATACGTACGTATTACTATACTGTAGACGTTGCCACGCCTATACTGGGGAACACTATTTTATAATTTAAAAGATAAACGTGCATCTATCGCTATGTGGGACATCTATAATTTACATGTTGCTGTTGTAAATCAAGGTTTAGTCAAGTCTTTACAAACAGGACAAGTTGTTTAATTTGTACACCTACTGAAGCTTACCTAAACACCGTGTGCGCGATTTGATTTACTTTTCTTTTGATTGTTACTTCGTCTGCAAAATGCAATAATGCAAGAATGGCAATTTTTGAAAGGTTACTGAAATGGTCGCCATACTTTCACTGCTATACATTATAGCGACATGATTCATTTTACTAAAATAATATAATCATAATCAGGACCGTAGCCTGACCAAACTGCCAGAGGGGTGGGGGGGGGGGCAGAACTTTGTCTTGGTGCAATCATGCCTTTGAAATTTAGAAAGATGGCTAATTTACAGTCACTTTTGACTTTAGTGAACCATCAATTTAAATCGCGCATGCTAGGAATCGTCACGTAAATAACGATTTTAATAACATCGCTATATATTCAAAAAGTAGCTTTTTTTCTAAAAATCTCGGGGGGGGGGGGACAGCTGCCCCCCCCCCCCGCAGGCTACGATACTGATAATAATAATGATAATAATGCGAATTTATAACGCGCCTTTCCTCCTGAGAGCTCAAGGCGTTCACAATTAATTTTTCCGATGTATTCTAACTCAGACCACTATATAGAATTTGCTATAATAGTAGTCTCGATCTGAGGTTCTAAACTGAACGACCTACATGTAGTAGGTCTGTGTAGTCTATAGGTATTTACTTGGCGCCACCTGTCAAAGTTGTCAATCATCCCAATACGTGGCTATAGCAATATATTATTTGTGACCTGAGGTTATCTTGGCGATAAAATTTTATCATTTGTCTGGTCGAATTTCTTAAAACAATTATGTCAGATGCGATCAAGCAGCCTGAACTTTGGCATTTAATAAGATGGGAGGACATTTATACAGATGGATATTGTTTAGCGGTCGGTTGTTATCATCTTTCTATGGTTTAGACATCGTTCTCTACGACCTCTCATTTATTTAACCTGTATGAGTATCATTTAGCTAATGAATGAGATTTGTTATAACCGCACAGTATGCTTGCTACAACACTTTTACACTTACTAGAAGGAGAGTCAAAACAAACGAGGCATGCAGAGTCGTGGGTGGACGATAAGTGATGGTCGACATGGGAATTCAGGCTCTAGTAAACTGACATGTATATTGAAATTAAAAGGCACTCGGTAAAGTGCACACCTTCGCCCACGCTGAGTAGCTAGTCTTCTCATACATGTTATATTAAAAGGCAGTTATACACGAATTATTCAAATATAAAAAAGGGCGATCCCAATGGTCGGAGCTCGATAACATGCATGACAGTAATATATGTCAGTAAAGGCAAGTCGATGTCATGTATAACGATAGTTGTGATTGGTTTCGATTTCTTGAAATAGGTGTCTCCGTCCACAGTTCTCATCAATCAAAAAGTGGCAATTTAATTAAAAGTAATTTAATTAACAGTTTAATTTAATTAATTACTCTCTGTTTCCACCAGCATATTGTTCTTATGAATTTATGAACATATATAGTAATTTGTTTATATGAATAAATACGTGCCAATTAAATTAAAAACATGCAATTTAATTAAAGTATCTGGTGTTTTCCCCTATTTTTTGTCCTTCTGGAAAGTGTTAACTTAGATCAAAGATGATTTGACTAATGTATGTATGAAATCATGTATGAGTTACTACCTTAATATATTTCAGCTTCGACGCTTCAATTTACTACTGCTTCATTTTTTTAAAAACCCACTGAAATCGACATCTTTGATCAGATCTCCTCCATCGAAATGTAACGAATCTGTCCTTAATATCTTACACGCAATCTTTCAACCAAGTTTCATGTCACTACATGATTCAATATTATTTAAAGATCCTGACAACAGACAGAAATGCAGATAAATAGATAGACAAACAGGCAGACAGTCAGTCAGTCAGACAGACAGACAGACAGACATACAGACAGATAGACAGACAGACAGACAGACAGACAGACAGACAGACAGACAGACAGACTAGACATGCACGACTGACAGTTGAACAGACAGATAAACGGATGGAAATATGTTCCATGTTGGTGAAGATAATATGACTCTAGAGATAAATGGAAGTGATAACGAACCTATAACCGTGTGAAAGAGTGTGTGTGTTGCATTAAGAACAAAATCAAACTTTAAAATTATGTGCGTGAATGTGAAAAGTTCAAACCGCAAAAAAAACAAACATGTAGGTACATTCGAATCGGAATGACGCAGAAATTAGCTACACAACATCATCGCGAAATTCATGTTTCTTGGACGACATGAATATTCAAAA